>NW_010545234.1:0-9101 GCF_000687285.1 Phaethon lepturus
TGATTCTGTGATTTTGTGATTCTGTAATTTATTTGAAAACTACTATATAAACCGATGTTTGTCTTTGGCCTGCTGTGTCACAAATTTAATCTAGAGCCACTGAGAAGTGACGGGGTATCAAGTAGTCTTTGTTCCAGTGGTGATGAACAAGTGGGCTTTGATTTACAGTTCAGGAATCTCTTTAGTGATGGATACTTAATGGCAACTTGAGAGTGTTTTATCTGCAATTATGTGGCAGTTAGCGCTGGAAACTAGGATTGCTGACAATGTTGCTTACTCTTTCAGAAAAAAATAGTTTAAATATAGTGGTAGATGTCTGAATATTTGTGAGAGTTGCTTTTGTCTGAATCCTTCTCTTGGAAGTCTAGGGGGTAGAAAGGAACAGAACTATGTTCTATTTTTAACATAACTATTGGGACTTTGATCTTAATTTTAAGAATAATAAATCTTTCAATGTGAGTGGACTATAAGCGAATTTATTCTGCTAAGTAGTTATCATCTTATTTTCATAAATAGGAATAACACCAGCTAAGCTATGTTAGCAAGACTTTAAAGTGAAAATATTTGTAAATTGCTGACTTTTAAGATAAGGACCCACTTAACTGAGACAAGTAAGAGAACTTTGAACCTCTTAGACTTTTTTTTTTTTTTAATAAACTAGGCTATTGTTGCAATGTTTATATACCATTAATGAATCCAGAGAAATTTGGGTGGTGGTTAATATAGGACCTTTTTGCTGTACATGTGATTCAGCTCTCTACTTTGTTCTGAAATGATAGAGTATAGCTTCTACTTGGCCATATACTGTATCAATACTCTGAACGCATAGTTAAACTGTGGCTACTAGTAGTAGAACAGTGATATTTTGAGTGTAAACAGTATTAAAAAAAGTCTATTGATAAGCCACTGTGGCAACTGGAATAGCCCTGAAATTCTTAACTCCAAAATGACTCTGACCAGAGTCTTTGTTCTAGGTAGTGAAGAGCAACTACAGCAGTATTTTGGCTCTACAGGCATTCTTGAAAAGGACCGTAGTACTGGATCATAGTTACAATTTGAGATTCTCAGGGTCTGGCTGTTTTGCAGCGTTGACTTGTCACAAGATATGGTGTTGACTAATCTCTGCAAAAACTTGGGCTGAGGGGAAGATGTGGAATATCTGTTGTACGATCAGTGGGCTTTTTCCCACAGTGCCAGATTTTGATGTATTGGAAGGAGCTGTAAGTGGGAAATGTTATTTTTGCTGCAACTATTAAAAGATAAAAGAATCACTCTAGGAGATCTGTGAATCTCAACCAACAAAGGAGATAAGAACTTTCACAAGCATCTTGAGAACCTAGTGGGTATCTTTGAAAGGTTATTACTAGAATTAATGACTACAAAGAGGCAGGAACATGTTCATACAGAGTGGCTAAAACGAGTTCTTACATCAGTTCCACCTGTGATACACTTTCTAAGCAAGGAGTCCAAAAGAGCATTAAGCTAAAACTGAGCTAATGGCACATGTGCTTCAGCTGAGGTAGCAGCGTTAGCAGTTTGTCTGCACAGAGCCCAGGAAGAGTGCTACAAATGGTAGGTAACTCTTTTAAGTTTTTAACGGGATTATTTTTAGTAGCTCTTATAGGCTTTGTTCTTCCTTCTGTCCCATGTGTACTGCTGTGGGGCCACAGGCAAATGCAAACAAGTGATCTTGTTTCTGGTGTTTGTTTCTTCTGTGCAAGAGAGGCATAGTCAGCCCCTGAGCTGGGCCCTGAATACTGAAGGTCTATATGGACACATTTGGCTGAACTTGTGCTGAACAGTAGGTGTTTCCTTATTGGTTTATGCAGCCTGAATCAGTTCTGTTTTAGAGATAATGGTTGCAGAGGGAGAAGGTATGTGTTAAACTAATATTGATAAACTTATCACTGAAGGGGTAGTTTGAAATGTAGTGGCTTCTGCTGAGGATGCTACTGAAAGGTTCCTTCTTTGGAGTTTCCTTTAATAGCTGCTGTTCTCTGAAGCCTTTAATCTTGATGTGATAGGAGTATGAGCTTTGGGAGGCTTGCATTAATCAGATTATAGAACTCCCTTGGTATTACTGAAGAACAGTAAGAGGTTAGGTTTACAGATTGGTGCTGTTTCAACATGCTAAGATTTGACCTAATGAAAAATTTTGGAATGGCTGTCACTCCTTATTTCTGTTTCCTGCCATGTGATTTGGTGCTTTACTAGTAGGTTACTGCTACTGTTATTGTTAATGAGGTTTTTACTCATTTAAAGAAAATGTGACAAGCTATTGTAACGGTAATTTGGTGATGAAGCGGGTAGAATTTTGTATGAAACATGTGAAATTGTCTACAAAATTGTTCTTCCTCCATCAAGTTTGAGAAGTGAGGGGTTTTAAGTAACAAGAGTTGTGATTTCCTTTGATCTTGTCATCTAAAATGACTTGAAAAACCCCCACAGTCAGCAGCTGATCTGGATTCTGGGTAATGCAAAGTTAGGTGGCTTTATCAATAATGCAAATGCTGTTGTGGTGTGTGTAAGCTGGGGGAGACAGAAATCTTTTTGTAACACCAAATTTTTGCTCATTTCTGAAGCAGCTGAGCTTTTTATTCTTAAAGAATGTTTTCGGTTATGTTCCAGGTATTTTAAGAGTAATGCAGCACTAAATTCTGAACTTACACAAGTTCTGAACTATCGGAGATCACTGGAGTTGAATGCACAGTTTACAACTGATAAAAAAAAAAATGTGGCGAGTAAAAGATTTGGCAGTTTTACTGCTGATCCTCACCTAATAGTGTAGGCAACAAGATTTTCTTGAGAACAGATCCTTAAATGCAGTAAAGGTAGCAGCTTCAGAGACTTACTTTCCCATATACAGCATCTAGTACAAAAATAGCATTGCTTCATACTGAAAAGTGTTCAAAATATATGCAAACTTGCTATTCGTACACACCCCCCCAACACTGACATGATTCTTCTGTTTTGATATTGATTTCTACATAGTATAAAAAAATTCCCAAGAGTTTGTAGACTGTATTCTGATTTTTTTTTTTTTTTTTTTTTTTTTTAATTTATGTAGTGTCCAAGCACATGGGTTCAAGTGACTTTTGGAAGGTGACAGTGCTGACTAGGAAATTCCCACTCTGCCCCTCTCCCACTAGTTCTGTTTGAAGAAGCTGTGTAGATACCTGGGGCTCTGGTAAATTAATAGGATTCAAAAATTTACTTTTCAAAAGGAAATAAAGTTAGATCACTGATTGAGTTTAACATGTATCTCCACAGCATTTGTCTCCAAAAATGTGAAAGGGTGATGTGGAAGCAGAAATACATTAAACTGTTATCCAGACAGGGCAGAAAAGGTGCATGACGGTGTACCCTAAAACTTTTTAAGATTCTACTGCTGCGGAGAAGTTGAGGGTGATGGAGACAGCAAGAAAAGTATTCAGAGAGAAACAACAGTTTAGGTATCCAGCATCAAACTCCGAAGGGAAGCAGCGGTAACTCTCTAGCCTGCTACATCTAGAAAACATCAGTTTGATGCAGCCCAGCCTCAGAGGCGATGTAATTTGTTTGGAAAACTGTGTTTTGAAAGCTTTCCAATTTTTTGATGCTTTGGGCATCTGTGCCTGCGTTGTATGCTTGCTTGCTCCCTCATGCTGATATTTTCTATTTGTTTTCAAAGAATGACAAAATCTTGAGACTCGGTTATTTTCCTGTCTCTGTGTTTGTTCTAGTATTCCAAATATTTTTTCAGGAGATAACGGGAGTCTGCTACAGCTTGTGTCACATTTTTATGATTTAATTGCAGAAGCATTAAACCTCTGTGAGAGGCTATATGGAGAATGGTCACAAGCAACAAATACTTTTTTCTTGGCTGAGTTTATTGATAAACTTTGAGCAATACCTTGCAGTAATTGGTATATAGTCTGTGGTGTGCATGTTATACCAAGTTCTCTTAGGGACCTGTATCGGTTCACTGTGTATACCAACTATTTTGATCCAGAATATTTGGTTATATGGGGCAAAAAGGTTTCCAGAAACACTAAAGAAAAATTTCCCGCATGCTACATTTCTTTTAAGCTCTTTTTAGTATCTTCTAATCCTGACATTTTCTTTCCTTTTCAGACTGAAGACTTGAGTCCTCTTCTCCTTCAGTAGCTATAAAAGTGAATGGCAAGGTCTAGTTGATAGCCAGTAGTAGCATTTAGGCAGTACGTCTTGGCCTGTGGTAAGTATCTGGAAGGATTGGGCTTATACTGCATTCCTGTCAGTGTCCTCTCTCATTGCCGACATCACCAGTCCTCTCCTACCCAGTAAATACTACTGCTGTGGAAGGACCAGTCACCAGACCTCCTTACTGGGGGAAGAAGCGTCTTTGCTATACACCGAATGCTTGTGGACATGATCTATTGCTCACGTTTCTTCCTTTCAGTAAGACGAAAGGGAAATACTCTTGTTCCTCCCATTGCTCCCAGGAAGGTGCTTCAGGAGATGAGGCTTATAACGTTAGCTCACTCCTGAAATGCACAGTTAGAGGTACTCCATGACGCAGCGGGTCAACAGGCTTGTAGGTTGTTCTCCTGTAGGAGGAGGCCAGTAAATGGTGCCGTTTCTTCTCCCTTTTCACCATGCTTAGTGACAGTGATGTTTGTAGTAAAAGGTAGATGTGTGATGCTGCAGGCTGAGCCCAAGTCCATCCAGATACTTGCTAAAGACAGAGTTTTGTTTTTCTCTTTTGTTCAGTCCAAACATTACCTTCTTAACTGTGGATATTTTTTATAGGTCTTAGCCAAATTCTCCAGAAGATGTAGTTTCTTTTTTTTGGACCTGTGGCTATTCATGTTTGTGGAAATTTGCATGGCGTTGCATTGGGGGGCGGCTTCCTGTAAGGCAGAAAGAAATGGAATTGAGCTTTCTCAGTTGGCAATACAAACCAATATTTGTCCATCTCTTTAAAACCTAATTTGCTTTCCCTGATGGTCAGAGTAAGGTAGTACAAAACTAATTTAAGATAAGCTTATTTTTATTGTAAATGTTCTTGTTTAGTACACAGTGCTATACATGTTCACTTTCAAATGTTCATAAATTAATTTGCTCTACCAGATAATTACTGATTTGAATCTGACTGTTCATTTTACTAGAATCATAAGTCTGTAAATCTATGCAGGTAAAGGGTAGGTATGAAAACATTAGTGGTATCATGTGGCTTATTTCCCTTTGAGGTTCTTCCATATTACTTCTATTACTGCATTTTGTTCTCCTTTTTCCCTGGAGTGACTTTGCTACTGCCTGTAAGGGTATATATAATCTGTGGATAAGCTAAGCATGTACTGTACGTCTCTCTGTTGTCTGTTGCACTAAGTCTTTATGCTTAGATAGGACTACTAGCTTTAAAATTTTGGATCATCATGTAGTGTTCGTTTTAATCATAGTTAACAAAATGCAGTGCTTACCCATCTTAGAAAAACAAAACCAACAAGCTGGAAGATAACAATGCAGAGAGTTAAAACTTAATGACCTACAGATTGAATTTAGACTGCTCCCTCTAAACAACATGTGAACTTGCTTGCTGATATACTTGAGGATAAAAAATTAATATAAAGGCATTAGACAGTAGCACTAGTAATGTAGGGCAGGGGGTAGAAATTCCACTTTAACAACCCCAAAAGAAATACATAATTGAAGATTTTAATGCACCAGCAAAATTTTGGAATTTTCAAGTAATGGTTTTAGTCTAATAGCTATTCTTAGTTGGTCATCATTTGTTAGGAAAGTGACATCACTGTCTGCATTTTACAGTGAAGTTACTTTGTACTGTGGCCAAATGGCATAGTTCATTTAACCATAGTGTGCTTGTCTTGATTGCAGCACATCTTCATTGCCACCTCTTGACTGGCCTTTACCAAGTCATTACGGGCAGTGTGAACTGAAAATAGAAGTCCAGCCTAAAACTCACCACAGAGCGCACTATGAAACGGAAGGAAGCAGAGGAGCAGTAAAAGCATCTACTGGAGGACACCCTGTAGTGAAGGTAGGAAGTCTGGCTTTCTTGAATAGAAGATTATTTTTTTAACTACAATTATTGGTATTTACAATGCTGTGAATTGTTACCTTGTGTGAAGCTTACGGTCCTTCCGGGGTAAGATTTTCTCCCTTAAATGTAACTTGTCCAAGACAAAAGTTAGTTTTAGATGTTTAAAAACTTAGTTCGCTACAGTTACAGTGCATGTCACAATTTTACGCTGTACGCAGTTTAATGCTTGTGAATGGATTCACAGTATAATAGTGTATTACTTAACATATTCAACGTGGATACTTTAAGGAGGAAGGAGTATGCATGGGGGCAGGTAAGAAAAGTCACGATAATAGATTAGGGGGAGCTATACTGAAATATGATATAGCTTCATTTGAATCAGAAATCATCTTTCTTTTGGTGTGGAGACAGCTTCTGAACACTATAAACACCTCTTATTCGTGTTTTTATTAGGTTATCTCTGTGAAATGGTACCTGTTAACTTTCACTAAACATCTGGAATAAATTAAACTTCACTCTACTCTTTCTTCAGCATGAACCAAAGGTTATTACTCTCAGTTTAATGGTAGTTTATCTCCTTAAAAAGTAAGGCATCACCTACTTTCCTTAGATTTGGACTGGTTATCTGCAAGGGCAAGTAAGACTTGTTTCTTGTTTTCTTTTTTGACATCAGTTCCATTGTCTTAACAGAATCATGCAAGCTTTATTGTCTCTTTGAACAGTTTTGATAAGTTTCAAGAAAATGCAGTAGTGCAGGCAACAGCCCTCATCTGGCTAACAGAGGGTGGTGATACACTGTTTTGATAACTGGTATCTGCCATTAACAGTTGCTTTGGCTGGGTTCTTTAGCGCTAAATACTCCCAAGTGCTAGTGGCATCTAAAGTGTATTATTTAAATACTTTGCTAACACTATCCAATTATTGTTGAGCTCAGAATTAGATGTAAGGTCCTGGTAAATTAGGCTTGGCTTTCCTAAGAAAGCTTTGCCATCACATTCTCTTTGAAGGGAAAGATGTGTGGGTTTGGTATTGTGGGTATAACTGCCCAAGCTGTCATGTGCTCCTCTGACTGTCAGAGTACAGGTGTGTACACAATTACCTCACTTCATATTGAGAAGACTTCTGGATTAGTTAGAGGTAGTCACTGATGTCTCCTTTAATATCTGTGATGCCAGCTGTCTCATGCAGCTTGAAAGGGAACCCACCCTCTCATTCACTGGACGTGGGGAATATTGTGCTGAGGAACTGTGGGACTTCTTAAGACACCTTGATTTATCGGTTTGCCACATCTTTGGGTGAAAGCAATGTCTCTTTACTTATTCACCTCAATCTTGCTTAATGGTCTTTATCTTAATCCCAAGCCAGGTTAAGATAAAATTTAACTGTTCATTTATAAGTCAAATCAGACAATTATAAAATCTTTATAAGACAAATAAGAAAAAAAAGTAACCCGATTACGTCAAGGTTACAGCAGGGTTTGTCTTTTCCCTCAAATCCAGGATATTTCCTGTTCTTGTCCAGTAAAATGGCAGTCAAGGTTTCAGTCCTTAGTCTTTCACTATAGCAGTCCATACATCAAAAATACTTGATATATTTATCCTATTCCTCTAGTTGGAAGTAACTCATTACTATTTGAGACCACATGCAAAGTGCTAATAGGATTTGCATAATCAGGCCCCATTCTCTTTCTCCTACTCATACTGTAGTATAAACATGTTACCGCTTTTTTTCCTTATTCCTCCCCTCTGGCAAGTGAATTCTGTCATGCTTTGTAATTACATCAGTTTTGGAACAGCTCTAATGTTATACCTATATAAATAAAGATGTACCAGCAGAATTTAAATGTCTTGGACAATCTGCTCCTTTTTTCCTTGCCTAAGCAATCTCATCCCTCCACACTCTTCATCTGATGGATTTCTTGTCTCAACCTGACTCCTCATCATATTCTTTGGGCTCTTCATCAAACTCTTTCTCTTCTCTGATGGTTTACCTTGAACTCTTTCATTCCTCCTTTTTTCCTCTTAAGACTTTTTAATCTTTCCTTTCCCTGCCTCCAAAAAAGGCTGGTTATCTGCATCCTGTCTTCTTTCTTGAATGTCTTTCCTTGTCCTTCCATGTGTATTCTTAATCCAAGCTCTTCATCCAACCTTCATGTTCCCTACAAAGTTGCCCATTGTTTTCCTTCTCATCACAATACCATGGCCTAACCAGCTCCAATTTTATCCTATTGTCAGACCTAATAGATTTCTTAGCATGGTAGAAGCAAGGGTCAAATGCTTATCAGGGAAGTCTATGCTGCAAACTAGAGAAAATTGAGGGTGCCTGAAGTATACTGGAATATGAAAGTTGGCCAGGCACATTTCTTCATGTGGAGCATTGAGTTGCTGTAATCAGTGGAGAACAAGTAGACACAACTTTCACATGCCAAGGTGCTGGCACTGGAATTAGAGATTTTAGCTGGCAAAATAAGTCTCTGCTGAGCTTTTGCAAACTGCATTCAATTTTTTTTCTTTTTTTTTGCCCCTGGGTGCTTGCATCTTGCACTAATACTAATATTTGCTTTAAAGGAAATTGTTTTGCTGATGTTTATAAGATCTGACAAATATATGTAGGTTTTCTTTTGCTTACGGAACTAGATGCAAGTTAGAAGCAACAGATCTGTAATCTATGTGATTTACACCAATTGCTTTAAAAGCTATTTATTTGCATTAGAATTGTGAAATACCTTGCTATGACAAGAATGCTGCTTTAAAAATGGGGGTAGTATTTGTGTCTGACAGTCTCATGCTTAAACATACAGATCGTACTATGCCTTTCTAAATTGAAATGAATACAAATGCAAATCAATATTCTATTTTGCAATTTGATCTCTTCCAGCTGGATTAGAAATTAATTGTCGTGCTTGATGGGAGAGAGGAAGTTGTTATGAAACAAAAGATCAATTTGTATTAACTTTTTACTTACTGCTGGGAAAAACAGTATGCTAAGGGCCAAGTTTGGTGAAAGGTAAATACTAAATAGCTGTGAGCAGATGAAAGCTACTTTATTTAAATACAGAATCACAGAATCATTAAGGTTG
>NW_010545235.1:0-6328 GCF_000687285.1 Phaethon lepturus
TCACATGGGCCCACTTCTCAAGCTTGTCCAGCTTGTCTGGATGGCATCCTGTCCGTCAGGCGTGTCAACCACACCACTCAGCTTGGTGTCATCTGCAAACTTGTTGAGGGTGCACTCAATCCCACTGTCCATGTCATTGATGAAGATATTAAAGAGTACTGGTCCCAATACAGACCCCTGAGGGACACCTCTCATCACCGATCTCCATCTGGACATTGTCCTGTTGTCCACCATTGAGCCTCACCGTGGTCTGCACCATGGGCTGCAGGGGGAATCTCTCCTCCAGTGCCTGGAGCACCTCTTCCCTCTCCTTCTTCACTGCCCTTCATTTCTGCAGAGTTGTTTCTCTCACATATTCTCACTCCTTTCTTCTGGCTGCTGTTGCACAACAGCTTTTTCCCCTTCACAGAGGTGCTACCACTGTCACTGGCTGGGGCCCCTTTTGTGCTACCACTGTCACTGGCTGGCTCAGCTTTGGCCAACGGTGGGTCCATCTTGGAGCTGGCTGGCATTGGCTCTGTTGGACATAGAGGAAGCTTCTCATAGAAGCCACCCCAGTAGCTCCCCTGCTACCAAAGCCTTGCTACACAAACCCAATAGAGTTAATTCTAAAAGTATCTGTGATTCTACTCAGCTTTGTTTTGCAAGAATGTAAAATGACTTTTCAGCTTTAGAGCTTTTCAAGGACTTCTATGTTATAGTTGCCTGATTGCCCTATCAGTTTATATCCTATTCTTAGAATTGTTAATAAAGCAGATGAAGACAATTCTGTTTGCAAAAGCCAGCCTGCCTACCCACCAAAACATTGTGTCCTAAAAGAAAGAGGCATCTTTATTACCCCCTTTTTTTTTTCCCCTCTCACAAAACATTTATAATTCTTAAGCTTCCTGCTCCAGAGTCTGAACAGGGCTAAATTAAGAAGATGATTTATTTAATATATTTACACTACTAATGGTCCCTGCTTATAAGTAGGTGGTAGATTAAGCTATCACAAATAAAATTTCTAGACTGAACTAGAACAAATAAATTACAAGTGAATAAATAAATTCGTATTTAGAACTTGTTGTCTCTGGAAAATAAGAGACCAGCTATTTGTCATAGCTAATGTGGAGTTTCTCAAGCTATTCCAGAGGGTGAAACTGTCTAGGACAAGAATCACCTGACAATATTCTGCTACAATGTCCTGTCTTGAACATGGGGACAGATTACACTGGAAAACAATTATCTTTTTTGTACTGTGGTAACATGTACAGGTAAATGAATAATCTGGACTATATGTGTGTTGTCTTCAGGGAATTGTCCTCATTGTCTGTGCTTGGCTTGTGTTGCAGCAGAATTTGCAAGTGTATGTGGCTTTTACAAGGATAAATATATTTTTTAAAAAATATGCTGAATACCTGCTGTTTGCTGCTGCTTCTTTTTTCCTCCAAGCTATCCTTTTCTGTCCTAAACTCAGCTGACTAGAGAAAGGTAAACTCTGGATGTTTTATAGCCGTATCTTTTTAGAAGACATAATAAGGCTCCACCTGTTATCTAGCTGCAGTTTTTCGCAAGGTATCTATACATTTAAATTGTTTTGTCCATCTATCGTATTTTTGTCCCTCTGGAAATTAGGAACCATGTGTCTCAGTATGCAGGCAACTTCTTTCTTATTCTTGTTGACAAAATGTTGACAAATAAGAGGCCTTTTCCCCTCAGATGGCATAATGCAACGGACCGGAATTATGTGAGGTGAAGGACATTTGCCTTGTTTTAAAAGGGCACTCACATAGCTACTGCCTGTCAGCCAAGAGGCAATGGTTATCAGTGTAAGAACACATGCAAAATATGAATCAATTATGGATCAAGATCTAGCTCAAGTGTGCTTTTCTTTTCTCTTTTCTCTTTTCTTTTCTTTTCTTTTCTTTTCTTTTCTTTTCTTTTCTTTTCTTTTCTTTTCTTTTCTTTTCTTTTCTTTTCTTTTCTTTTCTTTTCTTTTCTTTTCTTTTCTTTTCTTTTCTTTTCTTTTCTTTTCTTTTCTTTTCTTTTCTTTTCAAAAGAATGAATTGACCTTGCATACGTCAAAGCCCTAAAGCCTGCTGGAATTGAAGCAAGACCTTCAATCATCCTGCTTTCACTCACTAAAAAGCATAAGGAACAATAAACCAAAAGTGCTGTGGTTGGTGGTGACTGCATGAGGCCCGGTTGCCACTCCTGATGCCTCACTAATGTATAACCTTGTGATTGTGTCCTGTCCAGAAAGTTTTCTGAGAGGATTTTTGATTGTTCTCATGGTTTTCTGTGCTTTTGGGAAAGAGAACTGGATAATGTGAAAAAATCCGTTTTGGCAGCGGTAGTTAATTCTGCTAAAAGTTGTTTACATATGAGTTTTGTTTGGGAAAGGCTTTTTTTTCCTGAAGTATTCCGTTACATCCATGCAGCAGAGCGTGGAAGGGCATTTAATACATGTAATATATTAGGAAGTTCAATACGCCCAGGCACGTCCCAGTGCAATCAGCCGGTAGAGAGAATGTGCAGGTGCTACTAATTTACCGTGCTGTATAGATGTAGTTATACAGTGTCTGCTCTTGTCTCGAATTCTCGTTTGTTCTGTCCAAAGCAGGCAGCTCCCTCAGCGCCTCGGGGCACAGCTGTAGCAGGTCTATCCCACTGTGGCCATCTCACAGTTACCTCCTCCTTTTGCCGTCTGCTCTCCCAACTCAGCTGCGGTTCGACGAAGCAGAATCCACTGGACAGAAGTCATCTGTAATTCACGTACTTTTGCTGTAACGGTGGTTTCTCAACTCTAACATCTTCATTTTCCGTGCAAAATTAAGATGCACAACATTTTTCTAATGATGTGAGGGCAAAAGGCAGCTCAGGGCCATGAACTGAACTGTCAGTGAGGTTTCTCAGATACCATCTGTAGCTCCTCTCCTCTGTACCTGGATCCTGCCATATTTATTTTTGCAGGGCCCTTTCTTTTTTTCCTTTTTTTTTTTTAAGCATAGAGGGCCATTGATCAGGGAACTGGTTCTGAAGAGCAATGGCTCTCAAATAAAACAATTAAAGTAAAAAATTGGACTTATTCCTGCATTTTTCCTTGTTTGCTCTGATTTATGAGAAAAGTGTGGTCTAGCAAGATGTATACTATGACTGCCTATCAGACAGGCCTGACACTACATGCTGGAGGATCAGTAGTGCTTTGGTGTGTGTTGTCAAGACAAAGATGGCAATTTTTCTGGAAATCTAGAAGATATATTTATCTAGGTGAAAAATGTGAGCTGTAGGTTTTTTCTTGTGCAAAAGATGGCAATCTCCCAAAATAACTGGCAACGTAAATAGACCAGTCAAACCACTATATGCAGCATTGCAGCCCATGCAGGGTTACAGCACGGTAAATCCCTACAGCTGAGCTGTAAATTGACCTCCGGTCCCCTGAGCTTTGGATCAATGGCTCATTCTAGTGTATTCTCTTCAGGTTACATTATCTTCAGGATTAAGTTTGATATTACATTTGAAAAACTGACTCTAACCAGTGTACGGGCAACCTTTGTAAACGAGGCCTTTTATTCTGATTGAAATTACTCATTTACCAGTATTGAAAGTTTGAAGGTTTATTTCTTTCTGGTGAAACACCTCAGATTTCTTCCTGCTGGACATGAAAAGATCTGTTTTTGCTTCCTTCCTCCAGCTGGAACTTTACCTTGTTTATTCTTTCATTCCCTTTGATTCCTCTGCTCACCTTCTTCATTATTTGTGATTCAGGTGAATGCAAATGGAAGATGCTTCCCCTCTGGGAGTGCTATTCTGTCACTGGATCAGGGGCAGATGGCAGAGCTCTTGTTAATTGATTATTAAAAAGCTGACATATGGAAAGAATTGCTTTCTTTCACTTTTCAGCTTGGGGAAATTGTAATGCAATTTGAGTAAACAACTTAGAAAGTTCCTGAGAAGAAGAGCTAGTAATATATTAGAGGGCTGCTTTTGATCTTTTAATGAGTTCTCACCTCTCTCAAAACTAGATGTTGGCACTGGTTGCTACCATGTGGAGTTGCATTTCTGATAAGTTACATATGAAAGGAGGTTGTCTTCAGAATTAAAGAACTTCCAGCCTTCTTCAGAGTAGCTGGATCACATTAAGGAAGATAAAAATATGAAAGGTGTAGAAATAATCCCAGAAATACAAGAAAGTTGGAGAGGAGATAGTGTAAACTGAGTAAGTTTGTTTTGTCATGTGGTATATTCTCTGAAGTTTGTACTTCAATATTGCTATTTAAAAGTTCTGATTTTCCTTACTCTTTTCATAATCAAACTGACTAAATGACTCATGCTTTCCATTTGAGTAGTGAGGGCCACAAAGCTTGCATTCCAAAATGTGGAGAAACTCAACATAAATCTGGTCTATGAACCCTTAGGAGATGTTTGGCTTTGACAAATCTACTAAAACTGCCAGTGTCTAAACTTCAAATCTCTGGTAAAGAGGTTCATTGGAATCTGAATATGCTGAGATTGTCTTCATCCAGATTCTTTAATTCTGGCTGTGCATATCTGCTCACATTCCACAAATATAAAATATTATCACCGTTAGGGCACTTCCTGAACTATCCTCATGCTTACATCAAGGTAAACTGTATGTACTGTCTCTCTCTGATGTCAACTCGGAAAACTTGTATGTTAAATTTTCAAATAACTTCACACTTTTTGTCATGTTGCCTCTCATACTTAGGAAGAACTTCCTATAATAGTCAGAAACCCACCACCTTCTTTAAATTCTTTGTGAAGACTTTCCAGTGGTAAACCTGATAGCCACTAACCTTCCAGACCACTGATGACATGGCCTATTATGCTGAGATTTGTCTTGTATCTATCACAAATTTTATTTTGGACATGTAGACTGTAAAATCTTTGGGGTGGAAAATAATCTCTTTCATCTGTGAGTTTTACAGGAGTTAGTATAGCAGGGTCTTGGTCTTATGGTATTACACAAACTTATAGCTTCTATCATGTCAACAAAAGTATAGCAAAATCTGCTCCCAATGTTCTTCTTTCTCATGATGTCTAATAATTAAACAATGTCACACTAATCTTTTGAATACTGTTGTATACAACAGCAACAGTACCGCTTGAACGCTTGAAAAGTTCAACAGAAAATGCAGATGTTCCTGCCAGACAGAAGCCTTGCTACATGAAATACATAGGAATCTAAACATAAATTGACGGATGAACAGCTGAAGCTTGCAGAATTGAAACCGACGTATTTGGTAAAATTAAAATCTTATCAAATGCAGAGTTAACAATCTTATGATACGTAGGTCAGTGTTTTACTAGGAGTACCTTGTCCAACTGAAGTGAAAGTTTTCTGACACAAACAATTTCAGAATAGTTATACACTTGGCCCAGTCACTTCTGCAAATTTGTCTATAAAAGAAGTTGCTCATCACTTGCTTAATCTGTTCATGAAGTGATGTTATGCAAGCTGTCTGAGCTGGCATAGAGATGTTCCACTGTACACCAATAGACATGATTAAATGCAATATATTTGCTTTAATCTTACTGATTTTACTCTGCAACCAGGAATACTCAAAATCTCAGTGTTTTACATGGCTTTAATTTTCTGTCCGTGTTCTTCTTTGCTGCTGAAGGCCAAAGCCCATGTATGCATTAAGGAAGGTATGATTGTGTAATGATTTTAGACTGAGTTGATGTTGGGTGAATGAGCACGCAGGCAGTTGGGAGGGGAAACTAATAGTGTTATGTTTTCCTTATTCTGGCTGAAGTGTTCTGAGCAGTGGCAAGGAAGGGAGAAAAAAAAATCTATTTCTCTCTCTCTTAAATTCTCAAAGTCGAGAATTTGCACTCCTTACACTTGGATGAGGAAGGATTGCTTTAGGGTAGCAAGACGGTAATTCTCCATCCCTACAGGAATGTCTTTAGGCTTACAGTGGGGAAAGAGGAGGATTTCTGGCATGTAGGAACAAACGAGAAGGAACAGGCTGGTATGTACCATCTCGGTGAAGATGGGGCTTTTACAGAGCTTGTCACTTCTGTTCTTGTCCCTCTCCTTTCTCTATGCTACACTGGTTTCTACCATGTTGTATGTAATGGTCTGCTAAACACTCAAAAGAGTGTAGAGCCAGTTACCAGTCTAATAAAATGCTCCCCCACCATTTGCTTAATTACAGTATGACAACCAAGCCATATGGTCTAAATGAGACTTTCCACAATTTGAGCCAAAGCCAGATCTTAAATGCAGACATGTCAGTGTAGAGAATTAATTCAGGCATTATCTGGTTTAAGAGAAAGCATTTAGCCCCTTTTTGAAATTTGTGAATCTGCAGCTGTAGGG
>NW_010545235.1:6359-56228 GCF_000687285.1 Phaethon lepturus
GCATAACCATGATTTGTTGGTAATAAAAGGTAATGAATGCTTCAATCAATAGCAAAATGTTGTATATTGAGTCCTGTTAGCAAGCACGTTGGCTCTATCAACATATCTGAAGTTACAGTATGTTAAATACAAATCACTATCTCTGTGTGACTGACAATATTCTTTACTCAGTGATGCTGATAGGTTGGAGTCAACATGCAAAACAACATTGAAAGGCATCATTCTTCTTGTACAAGGAAAAAATGAATGAAACTGTTACTGAAGAGAGGTGAAATTCCGGATAGAACTCTCTGTTGTTTATATTCCAGTAGGACCCAATGATATTTGTTAAAGTGCCTTCTTTTTGAATTAACAAACAGGCTTTAAATTAGTATCTATCTTTTGTTATTTTAGCTCTCAGCACTAATACCAGAGGAATCACAGATATGCATCTTATTTGGAAAGAACAGTCATTGAATGTCTTTTAAAACAAATTCTGATTAACACAGTTGTTTTTAGAAAAATTGTGCTTGGGTGAGCTCTAAATTAATATTATAAATACCACTGCTTTATACAATGTAAAAAACCCCAAAACCAACCCTCAGTCTTGCCTGTGTTTTTGTCTTGTAACTGGTCTCTTTGTAGTACCTTCATGCTTGTGTTCACATCTCTGTCAGCAGCAAGCTTTGTGTTGGAAAAAATCTCCCAGTGAATCCATTTCCCTGATGGAATGGTTATTAGGTATCTAAATGCAAAGTCCATTAAGCTAGTGTAATTTTGATATAAGACATATATCAATATATCAAATCATGCTCATATCCATGAAAAGTATTCTGTTCTGTGCAAGACTTTTTACTTTATTATACCCTGAAGATACAACAGTTACTGTTGTTGTAAGGGGAAGAGAAGGCAGTATTGATCATATTGGAAACTAAACTATTAAAGTGTGAAACCACTCATAAAGATAATCTGGGTGGGGGGAAAGTTCCCTGTTTCTTGTGTCTTGATAATTTATATGCCAAATAAGTTCAAATTCAAAGTAAAAAAATTTTCCAGTTGTCAATCAAGATCTAAGTCAAACTGCAGTTTTTCTGCATGTGTTTTCATCTGTAATAAAGGTACTAGAGATGATAACATGTAACCATGTTCCTGGTGTGTTCTGACAGTTAGTAAATATTTGCAAAATTCCTCACATTTGCTGAAATCAAACTGAATTCAGATGTGATAATCCCAAAACCTCCACCATTCCACTTCCTTCTCTTCCACAAACCTACTTGAAAAAAATGTATCTAAGAACACATGCATCTTATTTTAACACACAAAAACATGCGAGGGATGGTAAGATTAGAACTGTCTGAAGTAATCTCCCACTCACAGTCCCAGTTGGGCACCTATATGAAGGCATGACAGTTGGCTCCCCAGCTTACACAGGCAATGACTCTTTTTCTGAAACAGCACCTGCCAGAACAGTCTTTACTTTAATTTCAGAATAGAAGATACATTTATAAATAGTTTTGTAGCAAAAGGGCTCCCCTGAAAGGTTAGAGGGCAAAATTTTACAGCTTTTGTGCTCAGTGAAACCTACATGCAACCATTTGGCTGATGGGAAAGGGATGTGCTCCTCAGTTCCTGCTTGAAGATGAATATCCTCACAAATAATAATTACTGTTATAATATGAGAAGATGAGTAACAGAGTGTTGACTATTGCTCACGTAGTTCTGGAGGTGTCATATGTTCTTTGAGTACCTTAATGCCCAGTGATTTCTCTTTATCAACTGTTGCTTGTCAAATGCAAAATATGAAATTTTAGGTATGTGATTTTTTCACTTGACTCATTCTTTCTAAGAAGAAAATAAGCTTGTTGAGAGGACAGAGAACAGTTACAAAAACCTGTCCTGTAAAAATACCTGGAATGCCCAGATACCCGGGCCAGCAAAGACAGGGGAGCCCACAGATTAACATGTTATGTGTTTTGTGCAATACTCCTCCAGAACAGCTGTAAACACATTTTTCCTTTATTTACCAATTGGCCACATGATGTTCCTGTAAAATCCACACCTATAAGTTTTGGCCCTCAAATTCAGTCTGTGTATATTCAGACATTTATTGTTGGACACTTCTAGGTGAGTTTCTAGTGCAGCAGCCGAGATAATAGCCATCATACCTCTACGCTATTTCACTGAATCACAGAATACCAGATTGGAAGGGACCTTAAGGATCATCTGGTACAACCCTTCTTGGCAAAAGCACAGTCTAGACAAGATGTCCCAGCACCCTGTACAGCCAAATCTTAGAAGTGTCCAATGTTGGGGAATTCACCCCTTCCCTGGAGAGATTATTCCAATGGCTGATTGTTCTTATTGTGAAAAATTTTCCCCTTGTGTCCAATCAGAATCTCCCCAGGAGTAACTTTTACCTATATTTGTACTCAAGGGCAAGGAATATACCCATGTGTACAGCAGGGTTAGGGACTAAGAATGGACACTAGCATGATCATCATCTAAACTTCTTCATCATTACCTTTCTTCGTGACATCAACCAGCACTGTCCAAGACAACATCTGGAGGGCAGCACACACCTGAGACTACTCTCAAAGGCAGTGGAGCAGGATGACATCAAGTCTGGCTTCTTCTACAGTACTCAGATACAATACCATTTGGTTTGTGTTCTCAAGCACTAGTTTCTAAAGCATGCTGTCAGCAGCAGGACCAGGGCTGCTTTACAGCAGGGGATGAGACAAAAGCCAAAGGTAATCACATCAACAGGGTGCAGTCCCACAACATCTGAACAGCACAAGTCCCAGACAAGGCAACGAATCCACTAGGAGCAGCAGCAGGAGATGGCCCTAACACCCATCCAGGAGTCAGAGACGGAAATAGAGACATTTAAAACAGTAACACTTACAGCATAGCCTCAACAAGGATAAGGGACCTACACCTGAGCTTAACTCCTGGGCCAATGGACAGTGGGTGTTGATGGAGGTCCCAGCTGAGGCTAGTTGGGGAAATTAAAGCCTGCTACCACACTCAGGACCCTAACATGTGCAACCAGATATTAGTTTCATTCTAAAAAAATGCTGTTCTGAAAGAATGTAGTAGACACATGCCATGATATCAGAGTATTCAAACTAAAAGCACACTTACAAATTCATTGCTGTAGGGCTGTAGGGGCCCGTTATGGAACACAGGAGAAATCATAGGTAGCCTCAGGGTATGAGACTGGTTCCTACCCCTCTACTGTGTAGCAGTATAGATGCAAAGAGTTGGTCCTGCTAAAACGACTTTGTTCTCCACTGATACAGCATAAACTGAAAAGTGGCACAGTTAGATATCTGAGGAATCTCCCTCTCTCTTTTTAACGTGAATGGTCTCTTTATCATCAAGTGAAGTGTGGCTGGTTTAAGACTTACACTCAGCTGGAACTGACGCTTGTTTTGTCAGCAAACCAAACTGTGTCTGTTTAAAGTATTTAAAAAGAAAGATGTTCCATAAGTCTTTCTTTTGGCAATGACATTTGAAAATAAATTCAATTTATAGTACTATAACAGATGATTTTGTATGCAGTTTAGTGTAATATTTATGCAGCTTGAAGATTATTTTATTTTTTATGTATAGACTTTTTCAATGTGGTTACACATTACTTGGAATTGTGCATGTTTTGCTATCATTTATAATAGCTTCTCATTGCCTATTCTGGAGAATAATAATCAGGAGTACTTATGGATACTTGGAATAAATCTATATAAATTATCCCTGACTGTAATATGATATGAGTGTGGCCAGAAACAAAATAAAAAACAATTTGCAAGGGAAGCGAAGAAGGGTGGGAAATGTTTACTGCTTTCCTCAAACCATGAAAACAACTATATATTTGTCACACGTAGTGTGTATTTAGTGAGGGAAGTGGTAAAAATACTTAGTGATCGATGGACTACGAAGTGAATTCAGGGTTTTCATAGACGGCAAATGCATATTAAGCAAAACAGACATGATAGTTATTTAAAAAAGAAAAAAAATGCTGATGAATGTGCGGTATGTTCTGTGGGAATGCATCGGTGTCATTGTTCTTGCATCCCACCTCCCTTCCCATGCTCATGTGAATGACCATCTTATAAGAGATGTAGGGTTCCATTTATGTAGAAGTGAGTGAATAATTCAATTTACTTGACGCATCTAGCCTGTTAACCACTTTAGCTTCCCAACAGCATATAGTGATTCCTATGAATTTATTTATTAAAACTTAAATGGCTTTTTTGATACCCCCATCGGAATAATGTTCTAACTTCACAGGCTGTTTGCTACAAGTGTTAAGTATGTAATGCTAGAAATTCAAGCATGTATGATGTTGTTTCCCTTTTGTGATCAGAATTAAAAAGGTGCAGTGAATTTTATTGCCAATGACTGGCAGAATTTTAGGATGAAATAAAATAAATAAAATTTACAAATGTTAAATTTGTACACCAGCTTGCATAATGAATATGTCTAATTGGTAAAATTAGGAAGAGATTATAGATATATATCTCTCCATAGTTATTTTCTTTTCCTTTACCATTAAAACTCTAATCATTCTAGAATTTTTCTTTTCACTCTTGCAGATGTGTGCTGTATTCTTCTTTATACAAGCCGCAAACTCAGACAGAGTCAGTTTTCCTCTCAATTTAAAGTATGATGTTTATTGTTACTTCCATATTCATCACAGGAATACTGATATCCAATTCTTGGAGTAGCTTTTTTAAAAGGCTAATTTATGCAAGCATATATCATCACATTAGAAACATTTTCAGAAATCATCAGTTTCTGGGCTACCTTTCACTACCTGGGTAGTGGATTTTGCTGAAAAGCCGAGACCAGAAGGTGACACGAAAAAGAGATGGAGGAATGCGAGAATGGAGGACACAAGGTGGTGCCAAGGGAAAACAGCTGCTAGACAAGGCTTCAAGGGAAACTTGAAAAGACTGGCAGCTGTGCTACACTTGTCAGAATTCATAAAGCCCTCTGTGGACTGAAGTACACCGTTCTCACCTATTTAATAAGGTCAGACTGCCACTCTGAATGTTTTCCTGTCTTTTTGATAAGACTCAGGACACCTAGATCCAGCCTTTTCCCACATCTGTCCTTTCCTTCTTTTCCATAATGTTTGAACATGTCACAATCTCAGCCCATATCTTCACCTGAAAACAAAAGTAAGGGCTGACAAGTGCACAGCTACGCGTTCCAAAACACCAGTACTCTTTTGTTTGTTTGTTTGTTTGTTTTTTTCCTAGTGTGGTAGGGTTTAAGTGACAAGTCATGTAACTGTTCTCCTGTTTTGTTACCTTTTAATAAAATTGCCTTTCTTTGGCCATAAACAAGTGACTTTTGCACTATTGCACTATTGCAAGTATTGTAGCTTCTATAAATATTGAATGTTCATACACTTCTGTATATGTATATACTTCTGAAAAGTGCGATGTTTCTATTTTGATTTCTAAACTACGGAATTAAAAAGTGGTCCTAAAGTTTTCATCAAGCTAATCCATTAGTTGAAAAAGAGATCTGTTATTTTATACATAGTGTGAATGTTCTTTTCAATTATGAGCTTGTATTTTAGAGTCAAAACTCAATTCCCCGCTCATAATTGATTTGCTGCATGATTCTGGGTAAGACACTTCCTTCCCTGTCCTCTGTAAAACAGATGCAATTCTATCAACTTTTTTTTCACAAAGCACTCTAGCTCTTCCATGAAATTGAGAAGAGTTGAGAAGTACTATTTTTATTCACTTTTACATGTTGGGCAATCTTTTTTTTTAAAGACAGGCTTTAATACCAAACATACTCTTCTGAGTACATTAATACTTTGAAGGCTGACCCATAGATATAAATTAGCATCAGCTGGAATGCTGGGTTGACTGAATCACTGATCAAATGTCTTTATAGAACAAGAAATTCAACATAACTTAAGTAGGCAAATTTCAATGCATAAAGTTCTCACAAAACAGAATAAGGAAGTGGTGGTGAGGGAGAGGAGTAGTTAACTCCTCTGGAGAAGGTTGGGGACATATACTTCCTCTTCTTTTACAAGCATCATCCCTTGTGCTGACATGGAGCGGCTAAATATTTCCCCTCATTTGGGGCAGACTGTAAAACCATTCATACTGCTGATCTTTACAGTAAAAACTCTGGGTCCTAAAAATCCACTTGCTGTGTGATAATGGCATTTTTTCCATCTCTGAAACCTTTCTTGCAGGGTAGCTACTTACCCTGGAGCCTTTTAGTCTCGGTATCTGTGTACCATTTCTTATAATTTTCTCCAGTTCATGTTCTCCCATTTGTGATGGCATTCCCTCAAAACAGGTAGTCACGTTCCCCAGAGCCAGTCAAAGTGTCTGACTTTAGCCTGGTGTACGTAGTGTGTACAGAGGCAGATTCACACTTGAATATTCTCTTCTCATTTGCAAGAAGACAGTTCTTGCTGAGGAATTTACTGAAGTACTTTGACATGTCTGTATAAAAATGCTGATGTATGTTTGGACAGATACAAAAAGAAGTTTGTTTCATAAAGAGCAATGTGTATTGAAGTTATGAGGATAGGTTTTACATTTAATAACATACTCAATTAGGAAAAAATAGAACTGAGACACAGTAGTAACTTATTAGAATAGTTTAAGGATTGTCATGCATGCGGACTAGAAATGGATGATATGTGTTTCCAGCACATAGTGCCTTCCTGTTGATACATATGTTTTTTTCAATCAAGAAAAAAATGTTTTATTTGTATCTGAAATCAACCCTTTCCTGTCTTTTTAGGTATAAAATACTGGCTTTTGCACTTTTATAAAGATGTGCTGAGCTTGTTGAGTTATCTTTCCAAACACAGGTATACTCAGGGGTGGCTTGCAGACAAGCAAGCTGGAGAAAGATTATAATGGATGTGTTAAATTTGGAAAAAGCTCCCCTTTTTAAACCTTCTCTAATGCTACCCATGTTTATTTTGGGGTAATAAAATCATCACCAGCTTGTGACAATTATAAGTATGTGCCTATGCAGTATTATTTCTATGCAAAGTAGCATGTGCATCAGAGTCATATATACAGTGCGTGGCTGTACTTGTACAACAGCCTGAAATGCAGGTAGGTTGAATGCTAAGATGTAATGGCTCGTAGTCAGAATACCAACCAAAAAAAAAAAAACATTTTATTTTAGAGAAAAGCAATGTCTCACTTGGCCTGTATGTGTGTGTGTATGTGTGGATGTTCGGTTTTGTCCTGATAGCTTATAATTTTTGCTTCTGATTAACTTGCCAGTCAGCTAAGTTCTGTGTTTGCATCTAGGTGCCTCAGGACAAAGAATGGGATTTAATTTTTGCTTTCAGTCTTATCAATGTAAAGCAGGAAGCTCAGTGGAATTTAGCCTGTATGTATGTTAACTGGAAATACATGTGGTAGGTAGCTTTGAACATGTCACATGTAGCTATAGCTCTTCTATACACTCTGCCAGCTCTGAAGGTTGGCTTGTCACGTATTATGTATGATGTTTGGTGTGCTGTTGTAGGACTTTTGGTACTCGTTTATGCTTTCATTTTTCTCGAAATTGTTCTGGAGCAGAATAGAGAAGGGTGCTAACTTCAGTCAGCATTTTGGGAAACGGGAAGGAGGCACAGCACCAGCAGCACGCATCCTCTGGATTCCTTCTGCAGTACTGCCTGCAAAACCACGATCTTTCCAAGGCAACCTCATCCAAGGCTCAAAACGTTGTTCCTGAGATGCAAATGTCCTTGGGGATGATGGGTACTGGCAATAAGTACCACCTGGGCCCTGAGCGATGAGGCAGCCTGGGCTGAGATGGTGAAATTCGATATGGGGCCTGGGGGTGCCTCAAGGTAGAGACCAGGGAGTCAGTGCAGAGTACTCGGGTGTCCCATGCGGCCTGAGGCCAGGACAGGTATGACATCACACGCCATGACCATGATCAGACACAGGCATGGCTGTGATGGAGTAGGAGCTGCAGCTTAGGCAGGGACTGAACAGCAAGATGTTCAGCTTAAAGCGGCTCCTGAGTGCAGGAGGGAGGATCTTCTGCTGAGACTTCTTCCAGCTCTTTCTTCTCAAAAGCTCTTCTCAGCCAGTCAAATTCCTAGAAGCGAGGGCGATATCCTCAGGACCCTAAAATGTGCCATGCCTTGTGTGTTTCCAGTGTCTGACAGTGATCATTACGACTGCTTTATTTTTTTTTTTTCATTTGCAGTTATATGTAAAAGGGAAACCAAGGTGCCAGCCAGCCCTGGGTCACAGACCAGAATGCAAAGCATACTTGGTTACGTCTGAGGAACCTCTCTAGTGCCCTGTGCCAGCCGTTCCAAGGGCTATCACAGAAGGGTGATCAGCCTATAAGCGGCTCATCCACATAAACATGAAGGAGCACAGAGGTGCAGTGGCAGGCAGGAGGACCCCAACAGCCTGGTCAGAGGAAGGGACACCCTGCCCTGGCTCCTTCCCAGGAGAGCCTCAGCCCCTCTGTCTTGTTGTGAAACCCAGCGAGATGAGTCAATGAGAGCAAATCTCAGGAGGACTGTTCAGACTGACAGGATACAGGGGAGAGCATTTAGGGATTGTTCAAAGCTAATGGGTTGTTCAGGGGGAGGAACCAAAGTTGAAGAAACAGAGGGATCGAGGTGATTAGGGGAGGATCAGGCATGGGAAAGTAAAAGGATAACAGGTTAAAAGGGTCTGCATGTGTGTAAACTCAGCCTGTGTACACTTGTCACACCATGCCCTGTGCCTGGTCACCACAGTCTACCCTGTCTTCTCAGTAAACTCCGTTTCTCCTTTCCTGGGTGAGGGGGTCTCTATTCCATGTGTATCCGTGTTAATTAAGGTCTAGGTACCAGCAGCCGCAGTTAGACCAGGGATCACAGGGCCGAGGTTTCTGGGGCCGGCAACTGGAGTGAGTGAGGGTATGCACACCAGTGTGTGATCACTAGCAAATATCAAGCTGGACTAGCTGGCAAGTAGGTTAAGTAGCTCGGGAGCCAGGTATTGAAGTGGCTGTAAGTCTAGGTCAGATATGTGTGCGTCTCCGAGGAAGAACTCACATCATATGTATACAGCATATAAAACAGCCATATATAGTCCTTTCACTAAGTATTTTTTCCAAGACTTAGAAACTAAATACTCTCCGAGTTCTGACACCACGTCTCCCCATTTTCTCCATTCGTTCTAGCAATCTTTCTCTGCATCTGTTCTGATTTCAATTTATCTTTTCTGACCATTAGCCACCCCAACCCTACCGGTTCCAACTGAGGTCTCACTAGTTCTGGCACAAGAGACACTGAGCTTTGAATTGGCTTCTTTATGTCGCCTGTGTGACGACGCCAAATATAGTATTCTCTTCTATACAAAAATACAAAATTCTTAATCAACAATTTACCATTATATTCACTGAGAGAATATTTGGTAAAACATTCTTTCCCTCACAAAATGAAAATAGATAAAATTATTGCAGATTATAATACTTTTTTTTCAAACATGTTAGAAAAAGCAGAAAGTCAGTTTGAAAAGAATAATTCAGATGTTCTATTAGATTTTTTCATGTTTTGACTATCCAAACAGAAGTGACATCTGTTGTACTGTTTGTATTAAATTTAAATGTCACCCAAGATGAATGAAACCTTTCCTCTACTACCAAAGAAAAATAACCCAACTGGGGAGTTTAAAAAAAAGAGAACAAGAATAAGGTCATATGAAGACATATCTGTCCTATTTAAAATATTTTAGCAGAAATTATTGTGTTTTCTTTTGTTTCTGCACCTATGAAGAATGTGTCTGTTACACAGCCTGTGGGGTGCCTTGATTCCAGTTAGAAGAATATAGCTTCTTTTGGGGGGCTCAGTCCCAAGAACGAGCATCCAGCTATGGGGCATGCATCTTTTAGGGAAATATGTTTCTGAATGGATGGGTTAAGTTCCCAGTGGGACCATACCAGTCTATCTGCAGAGAACTCAAAGTGAGTACCATGAGTTGCTGAAATTGGTCATTGCATAAATAAGTTAGCATACACCGCTAGCATCTCAAATTCCTATATACTCCGCCGAAGACTGTCATTCCCAAATCAAATGCAATTTATTTGCTCATATTTTTCAGTCATCCCCAACTATTGCTTATTAGCATCAGAACATAGATATTGATAGATCAGCATTATCACAGGGCTTCTAAATGTTCAAAATTAGCTCATAAGATATTTCTACTGGCAGAGGTTTTTGTTTTCTTTGCTGGGGGAAAAAAAAAGGAAAGTAATATATTGTACACTTTTAAGTGGCACTGGAGGGAAGGCAAGAAGCTTTTTGAACCTCTAACTAAAGCTATTTTTAGGAACTGGAATTCTTTTTTTGCTTACTATATAATAATACTTAATGTGAACTTATACTTAGGAAGAGATGCTTCAGGGAAAACTATTGAAAAGCTGGCATGCTTTTACATGAAGATTCTTTGCTGTGAGAAAAGGCTATAACAACATTTCAAAGTTATCCTCAGCGAAATAAGGGTTAGTCTGCAGCACTTACAAGAGAAAAGAAAAAAGGTTGTTCATCTAACATGTCCTACTGCAAAACAACAGTTGGAAAAACAACTGAGAATGAGAGAAGGAACCTTGATTCTAAGCCTCCTACTTTCAAAATATAGAAAAGAGTGGCTACACCTCAGATGGCATGAATTCACTTACTCTCACTTCTCCTCGGACCGCAAGTGAAGGAAAGGTGTCAGAGGTTCTCCTTACAGCTCCTCTTTGGGTGACATAAATTACTTTCAGCTAAACACGGTTCCTCAATTCTAGCCCTCAGAGACTAGAAGCTACTCACTACCAGAAAACTCATACTCTTTTACAAAAATGTGGAACACTTTTTTTCTTGTTTTCATTTTTTTAAGGAAGAAAGAAAAAGAAAGAAAAGCTGGAGGGAAAAGAGTGATAAAAGGGGGAAAAAACCTGTAAGACGAGAGAGAGATGCTGGAATATGAAACTATGCTCTCTCCATTTCCAGGAAGACATAAGAAACATAAACATGATACTGCTTTTTAATTGGACTTTCAAAGCTTTTAAAGTGCTCAGTTATGACTGTGGGAATTGGTGTTTGTGAGAGGGATTAATCAGCGGGTGTCCTTGCTCAAAACCTCTTCAGTTTGTATGAAAATGATTTTTAATTTATTTTCTTTATTCTGTGGAAAGAAGTAAAATCTATTTCCTCAAAGCTGCCACAATGTTAAGACTTAATTGCTCTTTCTCCTCCTACCTACCTGTACCTAAGCCATCCTCATGCAATAGCTGAAGTATGGAATAGTATGTATCCTGAGAAAGCTTGATTGCTTCTCTTCCCGTTGGCACACGGCTACTCCAGTTCTAATGTGTTCTTGTGTAATTGTCTTGCCTTTAGGATTGTATGCTAAGCTGGACTTAGTACACCATCTCTTCTTGATCACATTTCAATTGCAAAAAGAGTATCATGCACAATTTTAATTATGCAAAGATGTTACATATCTTTCTTGCGTGCTTAAACTGCACATTTATTCATGTACATTAACTGTAATTACTGTACTGACTCCTCGTACCAAAATATCACAAAACTATGGTTAGGATTTATTCATGTACAAATAATCTTTTCAGCAGACACAGTGTATGAAAACAGAATTCCATGTGATACTCTAGTACTTGCAGCAGGAGTAAGTATTTGTATCACATGAGTCTTACTCATTTGGTTTCTATAGAAACCTTTTGCAATTGAATGTAATTTCATTATTAATCGACTCTATATGTGTTTTGTTTTGCAGTTTTGGATCAGTTTTACAAATGCCAACCATTTCTGAGTTTTGCAGTTAAAGTTCCTATGTGGACTTCCTTTCTACCTCTATTGCCTTAAAAAGTAGGTCTATGGCGTTCCCGAAAGCTCCTCCTGTATTACTTCATAGAAGAAAACCATCTTACCTTATCAGGAGATCTAAAATACTGACTCAACAGTCCTCTTGAAGCTGTATAGGCCATCTCTCCAGCCCAGATTTGATGGATTGTCAGGGCAAAGTAACTTCACGAACAGTCTGACCTATTGTTCTGCTATTTTACCCACTCTCCCTCTCTGGTTCTGTCACCGGAATATTTTTGTATATATATGTATATATGTATATTGTGTATATATATATATACACATATACTAAAATATGTATATTTTTATATACATATATTAAAAGATTCAATTGGAGATGCACTGAGGAGAAAAACTGGTGTGCAAAACTGTGTTTGTTTTCAATTTTCTGTGTCTAATTACAGTGATTTTCTTTTAGCTTTTTTTGTGGACGGAATGGTTTCTTATGTTTTGAATTAATAAATTAAAATTCCATTCTTGGGAACCTTTGGTCCTTCCAACAACTAATTTGAGCTAACACGATTTGTCAAAGGAAAGTGTCTTTTCTCACTCAGAATATAGTCTTTTCTCAGTTTCCAAGAAACGCCTTCAGACATCAACCAGCTATGCATTAGTACTTGACATTGTCTATAACTGGCCAAAGGAGGTAATCCATGCCCTGGAGCAGTCTACAGCCCAGCTCCACACAGCTGAATTAGTAAGGAGGTAGAACACTTATAGCTCGGTGAAACATGCCTCCTGCATAAAAACTAGCTAAACCAATGTTGATTTCAAAAGTCAGGAGCAATTGCTCATGCGGTGACACTGGGCTTTCCGGGGCAGCTGTAGAGGACGTGGGTCTGTCTGACGCTGGACACGTCACTATATAAAGCCGCAAAGATAGATGGGCTAAATTGCATAAGGTGTATAAGGTCCATTTACACTGCAAACCAGGACGTGGTGTGCCCTGAGGTTTCCTCAGGTCTGCACCTTGGTGCAAGCTGTGTCCATGTAATATGGGCAGGAGGGGAGTCTGAGTTAAACCCTGGAATCAAAAGTCAGTGTAAACATAGTCCATGTGCGCTGGGCAAAGGATAACACTCTCTTTATCTTCCATTCCAGCTGCAGGCCTGGTGTTTTGTTTTCATGTTGTATCACAAGAAAAGCAATAAGCCAAACATCCCTAAGCTGATGGTATACAGGGTAGGAAAAAATTGGTCTCTCCATTCTTAAAGTCCAATGGTCAAAATAACATGTAGCTTATGACAGTTGTCGATTAAGAAAATATTCCTTTTTTCTTTTTTTTTTTTTAATCTGTTTATATCCTACTTATACCTATGAAGTTCCAAGGAAAAGTTTGACAATATATAGAGAAAGATGTCATCTCCTGGATGACCTCCAACCTGTTACAAGTACTGTAAAAATCTTCAGGAGATTCAATGAATGAGCTCAGATAGGCATCCAAAAACCTAAGCTTATTGAGCCTTTTAAGGCTTTCCCTAGAACTTCTTGAGAATTTCCTTTTCTCTGTCTGTGCTTTGTCATCTTTTGGTTTTTATTCTGTCTTTGTAACACCTGGTTCTGGATGTGCTTTTTAACCTTAACTATCGGAAAAAATCTCTATTCCTGCCTCTGAGCCTTTCTTCCGAATGGTCTCTTGCCATTTCAAGTGTTTGTCCTTTACTACTCTTTTTCGCTTTTTTTTTTTCTTTTATTGAGTTATAACTCAGAGTGGTCAGACTATGAATTTTACCCTCCTTTTAACCAACAGACTAAGCATCAGCAAAAGATTTCGTTCAGAAGTCTGCAGGTAGTATTAGTATGTAACGATTCAAGTGAATTGTATTCAAAATATGATTTATTTGCCAAAATAAACAGCACTTGGAGAAATAGATTTAAAGTAAGACCTGTACTGCCTTACCTAAGGTTAGTTTTTACCCTCAAATTCATGGTCTCCTCAGAATCATATTATGTCTGCGTGCTGCATCTATCATTCTAATCAGCTTGCAGAAATTGAAGATGTCCCTTCCCCTTTGCCTAAGAGTATTTAGGGCTTTTTAACAGGTAAATGTTTTATCCTGGCAGGTGATCCAGGCTGCTAAGATTGGGGCAAAATAATCCCCACCTTTTTGTAACTATAAAGTTTGTTTTTATGTTTGAGGGAACGTTCTTTATCTGTTACTGTTTTACCATTCCTGCCTGGTTTCTGCAACATTTTAATCTCACTGTCTGCATTCATGCAGGGTAATATCACATAGGTACTCTAAAGATCTTATGACATTGGTAAAATTGGTGCAAAAATTACCACTTTCTCCACAGCATCCTCAAGTAGTGGAGCTGGTTTTGGATAGGCAGTAGTGTTCAGCAACTCCAATGGGATTAGAAACTTCTTTTTTCCAATCTGAAGAATTTCTGCAGCCCTCTTGTAGGTGTATTTACATTCCGACTTCACATCACCCTTTGGCTTTGTGGTACAGGTTTTCTTTTCCAGGTAACTATCTCCTTCATTCCTTATGAGAAAGAACAGTAGAATTGTAAATTGTGGTTTATAACAGTTTCATCCTTCTCTTTCTAAACTGTTGTAACGAAAATTACAACAACATCAAAGAAGTGAGTTTTATGTTTTCTTACTTTCTATTATTCGTGCCTTTCCAGAAAAAAGTTAATAAAGGAAAAAACAGTCTCAATTTTATTTTTACTTATATTATGGTATAATTAGAATCAGGTTTTAGATTATCTGTAAATAGAAGTTAGAATTCTTTAGGACTCTTGCTCAAATAGAGTGCAGTTATATCTTTTTGGCAGATGTAGTGAAATGGGGTTGAGAACAATGATGCTTAGTGCTTAGCTGCTCCTCCAGGATGTGGATCTGTGTGGACCACTGAGTCTCCCCTCAACGGCTTTAAAGGCAGACAGAGTGTAGAATATATGGTTTGGAGGTTAAGCCTGTTTAAACCCCTCTAAACTGATATCCCAGAAAAATACGAATCTTATGGAATCTCTTTGAACTTCTAAATAGACTTATTTTGGATTCTCTGGAAAGTCTGACTTCTATTTTGATTGAATTGGCTCCTTTCCCCCTTCCCATAATGGCTAATACTTTTGTAAAGGCTCAAAGTGAATTCAAGATATATGCCTCTAACTTTTGAAATATACAGGTGCTGTATTGTCATCCATTCAAAACAGTGTCATCTGCTTGCCATGCCCTCATTTTAATAAAAACAATTGAGGTATTTACAGTAGAGAAGTGACAAGACCTTGAAAGATGATCATGTTTCTACTGCAAAGGTTTCACTCACTGACCGATTCATCCACACACAGTCACAGACTGTATTAAAAGCTTCTAGCAGTGTTTAATGTGTTCACCCCCTCTCTTTTAATAAATGTGTTAGAGGTAGGATTTTTAGTTTTTGCTTGGCTGGAACGAGGCTTGTCTAGATAAAAAACACAGAAGTGGTTTCATCTCATCTATCTTCAGTCATCTAAAAGTTTGATGTCTAATCTGCACAGTTTGTCTAGGTTTCCTCTATAGCTAAGAGCTAAAAAAAGAAGAATTTTCAGATAGTGATTTTTCTTAGATAAAATATGTCTCAGGTGAGATAGATTGCTTTCTGGACATACCTTTTTTTTTTCCCCCCCCGTTCTATTTTACAGAAGGAGTCTATATGAACAACTTAAACCAGACATACAACATTTAGCTAACTGAAATTGGATGATGTTTATCTTAGGAGAGTGTACTGAATTAGTTTTGATATGCAAACTAGACAGAGTTTCTGTATGTGTTAAAACTACAAGGTTCTTGTCTTCTTCAAATTCATCTCTTCACTTTCAACCCCACTCTTATATAAATATATTGCAAATCCAAATTTATTCCTAATCACAGTGATCACAGATCTGGGTCTTTGTATGTCTCTGTTGCTAACCTATATCGTTGCTAAGACTGATCAAAATAAAGATGTATATTTCTTGTGGGATGTCTTTGCCTGGAGGGATCATCTTCTCCATGCTGCTACAAAACAGCAGCTTTTGGGTAAGAGTCATCTCACATGGCCCATTCAGAAGTACAGAAATTCTTCTAGTTGTCTCAAGATGACAGAAGGTGCTCTGATGACAAGCTTCAAATTAAAAAGTTTATTTTCAAGTTTGGAAGTAGAGGGCTTGATATTACTACCTATATGGAGTGCCATTGGAAATATTTAAAAATATCTGAATATCAGATCTGTCACAGAATCTATAGGGATCTATGCTTTTCTGTATTGACAGTTGCAAATACTCCAGAACATCTGAAATTCAGCTAAAGGCCTGTGTTTAGGCAACAAAACTGACCCAAGATGTGGTGTGTCATCCCATGCAAACAGTAAGAAACAGTTCACACCTCAGCATTATTAGTTCCAACTATTTGGGAAGCATAAGGGAGCAGTCAACCAGTAAGGGTGAAAAAGTTTTAACTAATGAGATTGACAATGTCTGCTGGTCATGGCAGCATCGTACTTGGTACGTGTTGTGGCACTCAGATATCACCCTACAACTCCATCCATACCAGCTCTCCACCTATGCTCCTCAGCAGCGTCAACCTCTGTCAGTACCATTCCAGTTGTCAGGTTTTAGGCAGTTTCTAACACGGTTTGTGGTGCAGTACTTCGCTGATAAGCATGTTTATATGTAAACTATTTGGAAATATATCGCATTTACAGGTCACATCATTCATGGAGTGAAATGATACTTGATTGGAAAGAGCACAGTAGGATTCCTTTTTAGCAATACTATACATCAAGAACATTCAGCCCAGCTATTAATCAACATGGGTGTGTAATGAAATACTAGTGGGAATGATGCTTCAGAGACATTCTTTTTCCCAAACGAGCTACATATCAACACTTTTTACCCCTTCTATGTACATACAATGGTAAAAAAATTCTTCACTACGAGGGTGGTGAGACAGTGTAACAGGTTGCCCAAGGAAGTTGGACATCCCTGGAAGTACTCAAGGCCAGGTTGAGCAACCTGGTCTAGTAGAAGGTGCCCCTGCCCATGGCAAGAGGGGTTGGAACTAGATGATCTTTGAGGTGCCTTCCAACCCAAACCATTCTATGCTTCTATGAAAAATGCATTCAAATCTATCAAGTAAGAGCATGGCTTTGCAGTCTATTTGTAACCTCATTACCTTTGACATTTAAAGATTAACCTTTTATTTTTTTTCCCCCAAGTGATTAATATTTTGCCTTATGCCACCCGTGTTAATTTAAAATTATCAGAGCTGGTGTTGTGCCATGTAAGTGTGCTTCTGTACAGGAAAAATCTTTCTTAAAGGATATAGCATTTGGAAACAAGGCAGAGGAGAGGAAAAGCAGGAGGGGAGTAATTTAAACAAAATTAAAGTATTACATAACCCTTTCTATTTCCCCCTTGTCCTCTCCATTTCCTGAGACAGACTGCTCTGTACTCCAAGCTGCACTTTGCCTAATATGTATTTTGTGATTTCCCACAAGAGAGTTACGGTCAGCATAGGAGCCAAAGTAATGTGAGGCAATTAGCCCAAGAACAGTTGAAAGGTTACTGTTATACGTATATGAACATTTTGTACCATACTGATTACTTTAATTGATTTGGCATATGTCAGAGATTCAGGAACATGTCTGGTTCTCTTTGCAGCACAGGTTGATGCAAGACACACTCAATCTCTTATCAGTTTCTCTCACTTTTAAAGACTTTGAAATTCTATCAAGACTTTATTCTTACCTCTTAGACTCCTAGATGCTTAAAATGTATTCAAACCTGCTTCAAGATGCTTAAGACTCCCTTAATGGCAGAGATTTGAACTTCTTTCTCCAAATACCAGCATGAGAGACAGTAAGGGGAGCTGTGGTAGCATTTTTTTTTCATTTGCTAGGACAAATGTCAAAGTTTTCAGATTGACTGAAACATCAAGAAAAGCTAACATGGAAAGTGCTAGTATAATCAGTAGGAGTCATTAAAATACAGAAGGACATAAACATTATTAAATTTAAGGGGCAAGCTTTTGCACCATGAACCTATAAGATACAATGTCCCACCACAGTCAGTGATAACTTCTCCAATTTTTAACAAAGTTGTGGGTTATATGGGTTATATACAGACTGTAGGTTCCTTACAACATTTTATTCTGCAGAGAAGGAATCAATAATTAGGACACTTGGAAAAGGATCCTGCTTTTCTCCATTTTCATGTTTTTTACCTTTTTAGTTTTAGCAAAGAGGAGAAAATCTGTATGTGATTCTTAGGTATCTAAATCAGGGTTTTACAACTTTAATACCCAGGCAATGAATTTCGTCAGAAAGGTTTATATTCGCCTAATGTTCTGGGCGAATAATGGCTTTAATAAACTAAATTTGAAAAGAAGACACAACCTTTCTTTGCTATATCTTTTATAGCAACCTGACCTGGACACTAGCTAAATGCCAGAAAACCTGAGGCAGTAATGAAATCTGGCTGCTTTCCCGTACCACTGACTCAACTCACTGCAATGTTAAGTCTTATGTAGAAGCCCATGGCGCAGTGACAGAATTGCTTTCAGCTTGGCAAGAACAGTATAAACAGACCTATGGGCTGAGACTACAAGTGCACAAGAGAACTGTAAACAACTTGACTTCAGGAATCCCAGCTGAATAGCATACCGTGTACTACTACAGTTACAATGCTAGATCTCATGAATGTAACCTTCACAAAGGATAAAAGCCACAGAGAACATTGCATGGTTCACATTTCTTTGTGTATCAAACATACAGAGGAAAAAGGAGATCTGTTAGTTTGAAAGCAAATAAAAAAACTCTCTTCATCTCTTACATGTAAAAAAAGGCAAAAAAGCTTATACAAATTGTAAGAATTTACATCAGTAAGTAATATATTATCCTATGTAAATCAAAGCAAGTAAAACTTCTAGCTCAGTTCTTGGGATTATGTCTTTGCTATCTGACTCCAGGGGCCAAAACAGTTTTCTGCTTTCTCAAGAATTCAGGGCAGCAAAGGGCAGCTAATGATGTACGTTTGCTTTCTGTTGGTGACTCTGGTCATCTGAGAGCATGAACACAGCCAGTTGTAGAGTGATACACAGAATAATTTTCTTTTAGTAAGCTTAACAACAATATGATTTATCACTGCTTGATATCGATAATATACCCTTGAAACCATTTCTCAGGCTGTACAGGAAAGTGTCAACTTTTTTTCTGTTTTGCCTAAACATTATGAAACATGTCTGCAAACGTTGCTTAATGAATCATCAGGTATAGAAGGAATGATGAATAAAGTACTTATCATTTAGGAAAATACCTTCTCTATTGTTTTCCAGTATCAAACTGTAACTGCTACAGCTGCAAACATTTCAATTGAAACTACTGAGGTTGAAAACCATTTAATGTGACGTGCCCGCGGATTTAACTGTTTAATAGTGCCTGCCTGCAGACAGAGACAGCAGCTGGGAGAAACCGCTCAGGTCTGCTGTGGCAGGCAGCACCGATATGTGTCCTTCAAAAGAAAATATTTGTGTGCCCATGCATGTACGTGCTGTGTGCACATGCATGTATGTGCATATATAGAGATATTTCTGCAACTTTTTTTTGGATGGCTTTCTGATGTCTTATACACCGTCTGTGGACAGGAGACCGAGAAACACCATTGTACTGCATCTCATTTGAAATATGATTAGCGTATTCAGATTTGTGGCAGAAAATAGTGATGCAGCTAAGAAAGCATTGACCCACTGGATAGATCCTGCAGGCTTCTAAGAGACTGAGTTATATAGTATGAGCTCCAGCTTGCTGAGGTTATTTTGTCCCTTAAGTGGTACTGATATCATTTTAGTCATATACTTGTCATAAAGGATTCATAATTTGTCAGCTAATTTGGCAATTAGTTTTAAAAGCAACCCATATAACTAATGTAGTCTAGAATCATAAAATCATAAATAGTTTGGGTTGGAAGGGACCTTTAAAGGTCATGTAGTCCAACACCCCTGCAATGAGCAGGGACATCTTCAACTAGATCAGGTTGCTCAGAGCCCCGTTCAACCTGACCTGGAATGTTTCCAGGGATGGGGCATCTTCCACCTCTCTGGGCAACCTGTGCCACTGTTTCACCACCCTCATTGTAAAAAAATTCCTTCTTATACCTAGTCTGACTCTACCCTCATTTAGTTTAAAACCATTGCCCCTTGTCCTATTACTACAGGCCCTATTAAAAAGTCAGTCCCCATCTTTTTTGTAGGCTCCCTTGAAGTATTGAAAGTCTACGGGTCTACATCCCAATCCCAGCACAAAACCATTAACACATTCCTGGCAGGTGTTTGTTTGCCAAACTCCGCCTTTTCCCACTTACCCCCTTCAAAATTGTCCAGGGTAGAAATCCCACATCCTCCCCAGCCACTTCATTCTGGTCCTTAGGTATCCAGAGTGGAAGAGTACTATAATCACAGGGTAGTTCAGGTTGGAAGGGATCTCAGTCCAAACTCCTGCTCGAGGCAGGGTCAGTCTGAGGTCAGACACAGGTAGCTCAGGTCTTTACCCAGTCTTTTATTTAAAACCTCCAAGGACAGACAGAAGCTGCACACCTTCTCTGGGTAACTCCATCCAATGCTTGTCTGTCTTCCAGGGGAAAAATTTCTCCTCACACCCAATCTGAACCACTATTGTTTCATTTTATGCCTCTTGCCTCTTGTCCTCCTGTCATGAAGAACCTGGGTCCTGGCTATCTTCTTGATAGCTTCCCCGCCCCGGGGGGGCAGTTGTTTTGTCCTCCTGAAGTTATTGCTTCTCCAGGCTTAACAAGCTCAGTTCCCTCAGCCTCTCCTCCCAGGCAAAGTGCTCCAAACCCTCCACTGAACTCGCTCGTGTTTATTGATATCTGTCTATACTGGAGGGTCCAAAACTTAGACACAGTACTCTATCAGTGGTCTGATGGTCTGACAAGTGTTGAGTAGAGGGGGATAATCTCTTCCTTCAGCGTATTGGCCTTGCTCCTGCTAACGCTGCCTAGGAGGCTGTTGTCCCTCTCTTCTGCCCGGGCACTGCGGGCTGGTGCTCAGCTTGCTGTCCACCAGACCCCAAAGTCTTTTTCCACAGAGCTGCTCCCCAACCCTCAGTGCCTAAATGGTGCCATTCATGAGAAATTTGCATTTTCTTCTGAAGTGATCATGATAAATGAAACAATAAGTTATGACTTGTCATAAGAAAATTGATTGTTAAAGATGATTTTAGGATATTATAAATGCTGCTGACCTATGCAGCAAATTTTTAACACTATAAATTCAACAGCACAAAAAGATGACTCATGAGTCTTTGATTACTCATTTATAATTTTTGCAGGCCTTACTGGTAACTGTGTTTAATAATTAGAAAATTAATAATCTTCTATATAGTCAGTCAGTAAAATATTGCATATAATAGTAAATACATTGCTGGGCAAAATGCAGAAACTGTAGAGGAAATACCAGTGGTGATTGTTCTGCTATTCATTTGTAAATTATCTTTGCTAAATAAGGATTTTCTGATGGTGCATACATGCAGCATTTGAAGAGTGCCTTTGTAGATGGATTTTTAAATTATTACACACATTTTTTGTCACCTGTGATGACATGATGACGTAGGAGAACTGCTAGCCCTCTCCTTCCCTCCTCTTTACTGTCATTTCTGGCCACTACCAATATACTCTGACCAGGTGGAGGAGGGTTTAAAACATGGGGGTAGGAAAGTGCATAGACGGCAGTACTGGGATATTTTCCTGAGTTTGGCCTCTCACTTTATCCAAGGGTAATAGCTGGGGGTCCTTGGACTTTTTAGGGTGCTAAATAGAATATATGGGCTAAATTCTGCTTTTGCAATAGGAAGAAGGTAATTCCGATTTTTTATTTCTTGTAAGGCACTCAAAATCTTGAAGAGCATCTCTGAAGTAAGGGTACGATTTAGGGGCACAAGGAAATTCAGTTGTCAGTGGACCTGGTATTCCTCAGCTCCTTAGATGATAACAGACTTCTGCTTCATTGTACAGTACTGGCTGTAGTCCCATTAACTGACTGTCTGTGTCCCCTTAACAAATGCAGTGCAATTAATTTTGTAAAATGGTGCAAGGTTCCCCTTTCCCACTTGCCAAAAGTCACGTGCATTCTATCCTGAAGGACAAATGAAATATATTTTCTGTCTGAATTTTTATAAATATATATACACATACATATAAAAATAGGTTAGCTAGGACAGTTAGGATTAATATGTCATATTGCGCTACTGTAATGTTATAATTTTTAAGCTAACCCTTGAGACATTTCTGTGTCTCTTTAATCCTCTATAAAATCAGACGCCTTATGAAAATGGGGGATTTCTTGCAGAACTTTCTTTTCTGAGCTATCTAGTAACTATGATAGGGTTATGGAGGTCTTAGGGAAGTTTCCTAAGGAAACGTCTTCTAGCTCTTTGATTCATGTTCAAGGGAGGGATAATACTTGGAAAACAGATTTTTGTCCTCCCGTATAGAGAGTACTTAAACAGGGATTTTCCAGGAACATTTGCATAGCTTTTTAAGAAGATGGAAAATACTTTTGCCCCAATTTTTCCATATCACTAATTTTTCCTTTCCTCATCCAGAACTACAAAAATGTTAGAGCTCCAAAAAAGGCAAAAATTTTCATATTGTCTGGCAAGTTCATATGTTTGTCTGTGTATTAATTGTCTGAAACAACTGCCTTTGTTTTTGCTAAACTTTGTGTAAGAGGTAAAACTTGAGGTAAAGTTTTGGCAAGGAACATTTCAGCCCTGGTTATGTAATGAATTATAAAAAGTGGAAAAAAGACATGTAATAAAAGTGTTTGGTAAAATAATTTTAACCTAGCAGAATCTTTAGTTCTGCCTATTATAACACAAGCAGACACAACTGAAACACCTTGTTTTGTTTCTTCAAGTTTGTTTTCTAAATCAAAGATAAAAATAAAAGTCTGATATATAATTATATGTTCTTCCTTATACTCTATGCATATAGCTGTATGTAAATCTTGTGAAAAATCAGAGATGTCTCATGACATAAGAAAAGATAAAACTGAAGAAAATACATTTGAGTGTTCTAGTAAGTAGTGGGTTAAAATGAAATTCCTCACATTCAAACTCACTTTCCTGGTTATATGTCCAAGTTAAATTTGAGCATCCGAAGTAGACAGAGTTGATTGCAAGTGCCAGTTTGGATGTCTCAGAAATCTCCTGAGAGAAGCTGTTTTCATAAGCTTTTGCTTAATATAAAGCATTATTTTCAAGATTCAGTTATTTCATAATTTTTTGCCCTTTCTTGAGTAGCAGAAATCTTTCAGAAATTGGGCAGTTTCAAAACTTATTCTACTTGGGGCCCAAATAAGGGACCCATGAAACCTAGCTCTGCTGAACTTAATTCACATACATACAAGTATTTTTATGTATTTTTATTTTTATTTTTATGCCAAAGAATGTATTTCTGTCTTTATTATACATCTAAAATTATCTTATGAAATTCCTCCTTACAGAAATGGTAATATTTGCTTTAATTAAAACACACTTAGTACTGTGCATGCTATTGCATGGAATTTCATTTGCAAGTTTAAGAACAGTTTTGGAGTAGTGTCTAGGAAAAAAGAAGTTTGTTTTTCATTTTTGTGTTTTGTTTCTCATGTGCAATACTGTAGGATTTGAGGAAAATAATTAGGGTCAGCGTAGTTGAGTGGAAAATTTTTTTTACTCACACTCAACTCGATGGCAGGGATGTGATCTGAGACGGTTGAACCAGTTTCATTTTGCACTTGGCTGAAATATAAAGGAGAAAAACAGCAAAAGCTAATCTGATTAGATCCACTTTTATTTTAAATTCTTCTTCACATCTGCTTTTATGAAAGTAGAAACAGATGCAAAGGCATTACATATTATCAGTCAATCATGGCATAAAAACTGCCTGAAATTCATTGTTGAAGTCTGAACAGACATAAACATTTCCCCCCCTCTTTTTTTTTTTTGTGCCAAGTTACTGAATATTGAAAAAAATGTTTTAAAGGATGCAAAGCTTTTAAAGAAAACTACATTTAGTAATGAGATCTTAACCTTTTGCTTTCCTCTGACAAATAATCTGTCTTGCTGTTTTACATATATGATCATGGAAAGTTACATCACAGATCAGTTAGCAATATATTTTTAAGGAAGTTAAATTAATTAGTTGCGTGAGTTTGTTAGGTTTCCAGACATGATTATTAATGCTGGATGTGTTATAAATTTAATTCTAACAGTACTATTCTTCATTTTGTGTTAACATAACAGTTATTGTAAACTAAACATTTCACACTATACCTGTCAAATTCAGAAATGAAACTAAAATAGTATTCTCAGATAACCTTCAGTAGTCTAGAACATAATTTTCAAATACATGTATCATAACTGAGATTTCCAAAAAGCCTTTAAAGTACCTTTCCCCCAGGCTTTCATTCAGTGTGCAGGCTAAAAACCAAAGCTGTGTAATGAATGATGCTGTTGCCTGTAGGATTTTGTGTCATTTCCTATAGAAGTTGATGGGTACAGAGCAGGTGTGGTCAGGGGCTGCGCAAAGGCTGCCCTATGAGTAACAAAATGAAATCCTGTCTTAAAAACTAGGACCTACAGAAGTCCTTCTTGGTTATGCCATAGGGTTCCTTTGCATTGCTAAAGAGTTGTATTAAACTTTTTCTTTTGAGTAAGTTTTCTACAAAATCGTTGCTAATTGTTCTTTGAACACGTATAGCCCTGTGTAGGGCTGCATACTTCTAAACATCCAGGATTTCTTAAGCAAAATTAATGCACACTTTGATCTCTCAGTATCTTAGTTCCTTATCTGTAATAATAATACTTATTGTTTAGCTCACAATACTGGGATGAAAGTGTGTTAAGTATTAACAAACTCTCCAGTATGGCAGTGGTGATGATGGTGGAAAAGCCTGTGAGCAAATGGGTGCCTTTCACCAAGAAGGACTTTAATGGCATGCAGGAAACAGAGCACAGGATCCCACGAAAAACAATAAGGAAAGCCAAAATATAAACAGCTGCTCATTAAGCGAACACTGTCCGTCTTGTGGACTGAGCTTCCAGTTTTATAGAAGAGTATGGTGCTAACTGAAATGAAGGATTTGCTATACTGGATATATAATGGAGAGCTGAATTATGAATGCATAGGTAACATTGTTTATGGCAGTACTTAAGTTGGGAAAGCTTGACTTTGCAATTGTAATGCTATTATTTTAGCATCGGTCTTGCAGGTTTTATATGCATATGGACACGTATATAAGACTTTTGTATTTTTTAGTTACGTTGCAAATGTCGTCTATTACTATAGAAAGAAGTTGGAGAGTGTTACAGTAGCTTAAATAAGAAGACAGAATGTTTTGGGTTTGGAGACTTATAAAAATTAGAGAAACAGGTTGACCCGTCTAGTTGTCAGACGTTTTATTCCTCCAGGAAAATCTGATAAATATATTTTCTGGCTGAAGTTTCTGATTAATAGGCAGAAAGAGTAGTTTTTCTGGGTCTAAACTCAGAAAGGATCTTAGAGAGGAAATCTGGACCCTATTTAAAGTCGGTAGGAGTTTTATAATTTGCTGCAGTTTGTAAGAATGTAACCTTAATTACTTTAAATAGAAGGAATTGATTATTCTTGATTAGTTGCTTTGCAAATAAAGCAAGTAAGTGTTGACTATGTTGTGGAACAGTTGGGAAAAACAGATGCTCATACCAAATAAAAAATATCAGAGAGTTCTATATAATTACTGCACAACTTTCTAGCAGTACATTTGACTTTGCTATGAAGACATTACACTTCCAACGCAAGTGCTGTGTATTAATCAGTTAATGTGCATGAAGGATTTTGAAGAGCTACTTAAGTGCTGATCATTAATAATAAGATAGCCTATGTAATGTTTTACTATATGCCAGACATAAGCATAGTTGCACAGTTGTGTCAAAAACTTGCCAAAACTGTAATTACAGTGAAAGAAGTAAACTGGCCGGGCGCCCAGCAGATATTAAAGACCTTGTTCAGTATGTCACACTTGCAAGAATGAAGACTTATTCAGAGCTGGCAAAAAAGACAAATATATTTCCATATGCATTGCCCAGTAAAATCCAAGTTCTGGTAATATTCAATGATTTAGAATATTAAAATGTGTTAAAGAGAATGATACTGGAAACTTTCAGATACCCTTTTCTATCATGCCAGAGCAAGAAGAATGACTACTAATTAAACAAAGGCAAATGTAACACCCTGAGAGATCATGGAGGCCAAGAACCTGATGACTTTTTTAAAAGACTATTTATATGTATCGCAACTATAAGCACACAAATTTTTAAATATGAAGTGTAAACGAGTATAATCTTTGAACTATAAATATACGTGTTTTTAAAAAACAAAATATAAGTTATAAATCTGTATGCAGTATAAACCTATAATAATACTTGACCTTTTTTTCTGGTTTCCCTTTCATAATTTATTGCCAACAGATTTTTTCAGTTCTACACCAGATGATAACAGAGACCTCTGGAGCCACAATACTGAGCTGATCCTGATACAACTTGTTCTGCTATACCTTGTCCTGCAAAGCATACCTGTCAATGCACTAGACTTGCTGTATTTATTGACAGGAATACTTTAATGTTTGATTCTGTCAGAACAAGCAGAAACCTTTGATTTAGATATGGGATGCTCACTCACTCACTTACCATGATTATTTAATCTAATCATGATGTTCTTCTCATGTCTTCCTGTTTGCTTAATTGAGGTCATTATCTGTCAGTCTAACTGACATAAAAATATGATGAGATTGGTAATGTTGGCAGTATTGCAAACAGTAGCATTAAATACTGGATGAAGATATGGAGTGGAAATGGCATATAATGCATTTAGTGCAGATGTACTGGACAAGGTTATCAGCTTCAATAATGACAAAAAGCATGGACACCCACAAAAATGCTATGTGTTTTCAAAGAATCAATAAAATTGTTAAATCTTCATGGAATGTCTTGTTAGAACTGTTAACACATTATTGATTGTCATTTGAACGATATACGGTTTGATGCTGGTTGATGGTAAATACAAAGTATTTTTAAAATACCCATTGTCCTACACTGCTTCCAATGCCTTTAAGTTTGAACTATTGAACCATTATGATAAAAGGAACTGAGCAACAGAAAGGAGGAGCTTCATTTGTCAGATCTCCAACAACTATAAATGCTTCGTCATTGCTGAGAGCATTTAAATTATTGAAAAAGCGGTGACATGACCAAGAAAGTAATTTTGTAAAATATACAATGCAAATCTCTATCTGGAATGCTTTTTCTTTTTTTTATCAACTAGGAACTTGGGAGGTTTTTTTGGTGGTTTAGAACGAGATATCATTAAACTATTCCCTAGACATTGTTAAAAAAATGCACATGTAAGCAGATGTTAATAAACTGCTTTCTTTACCAAATGAAAAAACTTGTATATTTTTTTTTTTGTTTTACATTATCATCACGGTAGTCAATTATGTACAGCTAGCTTTGTATTGTGTAAATGATTGAGAAATAGATGAACATTTTCCTTTGGACTGATATTTATTGTCTCAAATATGTCATGGGTATTGCTTAATGAACACTGAAATGTTTAAATAATAGCTGTTAGAAATTAATTAATTTTTCATTCCGGGGCTTCTGAGGTCTATAACAAGTTTTCTATTAAACAAGCCATGGAAAGTTCTGAGATAGATACCTTTAGACTCAGAAACAAAGCTCTTCACTGTTCACACTTTGAATGAATACTCTTTTAGGGTTCTTCCTTCTTTCTACTAAAGGGAATAGAAAAAGTCTCCATTATCATGAGCAGAGAAAATCCATCAGGAATAGATTAAAGAAATAAATGTGGCCATTAATGATTAGGTTGTATTACTTTTGAAATTACCCAGTCATTTCTTGGAGCTCTCTTGTCCAAATATGTGGATCTCCCAGTAGAATATCACCTGAAATAACGTTAAGACTAAAAAGAGATCAAAGTACTGAGGGAATATCAAACATTAATATCGCATAGAAACAAGAGAGATCAGATTGTTGAAAATCTACGAAATAGTACTGCAGAGGAAGTAGAAATGAGTAAAAAAAGAAAATATGGAACTGTAAGATACTTCAGAAGTCTGAACAAAGAACATGAATGATTTTGAAAATGTGTCTCCCATTCAGCTGTAGAGCACAAGAGTTTTGTTGTGTCTTTCTTCACAGACTTTGTTACTGTTTATCACCTGAGGAATGCAAAGGGAACTAACAGTTCCTTTTGCTATTTTAATTATTTTCATTCTGCACAGCATTAAAGAAATGAGTTATTGATTGTGTTGACATTTATAGCTAATCCATTTTTTCAAAGCTTCAGAGTAAAATATCTATTGCAATGCATTTTGCACAGTGAAATTCCTCAACAACCTAAAATAATGCAGGCCCATTAGTAGAGCAGAGTAAGATTGTTTCTGGTTGGAAAATACCAGTTTAGTTAAATCAAATTTTGCAATAGAAATTTATTACTTCCAGCAGTACATCTGAAAAAATGTTTTTTAAAGGGAACATGTTTTTGGCTAAATGTGAGAAAGCTAATAGTCTGGTGGTTAGAATATACACCTCAGGTATGACAGGCAAGATGAAATTCCTCTTCTCTCAGATTTGTAGCATGTTCTTAAACATTGTCTTGCAGGGTGAGTGCTCTAGCCATTAGCCCTTCTGTACATTGGCTTCCTCCTCTCTAAGGCTTTGTAAGATGTTCTGCACTTTGCCCATCTAGAATCAGAAGACCCATCTCAGTGTTTTATAGACTGGAAAATTTGTTTCCCACCCAGCTCCATTTGTAATCAAGTATTTTATTTCTCCTTAGTATGAAGGTCTTCCTTTAAGTTCTTGAGACATGGTGAAATGGAGATGAATCTGCAGGTTTTGTTCCATTCTCTTACTTCCTCACAAGTAATGACCCATAGTTACTTGCTTTTAGTATATGAGTCTAAAGAGGACTACTCTCATCAGCTCTAAGAGCCCTTCCTATAGTCCCATCGAAAACAAAAAAATGTTCTATGAGACAGTTCACTTTGCAGAATAGTGACCTACCAGGAGTGGCAGTTCACAGCTATGTAAATTCTGGGTGGAAAACTTAGGGGTTTGGTACACCAAATCTCAACTCTGCTCTCCTTACAAACCACTGGCTTTTTGTAGATCAGCTGATGGTTGGTAATTTACTTCTCTGATAGTGAACCTGTCATTCCAGAAACTTCTTGACCGTGTTTCCAGCTGAAATGCTGTCTGAAATTAGGTTCTCAGTCATTGCAGGTGGCAGTAGGAGAAAATACACACTTCAGGGATCAGTGAATATATGCTTTGCAATTATGACTCCTGTGGGGTTTTGCCTACAGTTTATAAAAAATAACTTCTGAGAAGCTGGTAACCTAGCTGGTTGACATAGCATCAGATAAGTTGTTACTTTCATCCTGGTTTTTGGTCTTTCTTTCTTTTTTTGGTCATTCTTTCTGTTTTCCAGAAAGAATGAAACATTCATTTTTTATCTGGGGAGACTGTCAATACATTAAAAGTATCATTTATTCAGTCCTGTTGGAAACACAATTGCTATGTTTGTTCTGGGAAGAAGCTAAACAGTTCAGGCACGGGTTCAAGAGCTCTCTGTGATTAATTATACTGTTAATTGTTAGCATGATCCCTAACTTGGTTTTGGACTGTGCAATCTGTGCCTGGGCACAGTTAGGGAGTCACCAGGGACGGGGGATCATTCCTAATAGGCCATTTGGACTCGGCTACTCTGTTCTGGGAGGGAAGAGGACTTAGCTGTATGGACTGATATGAGCTATGCAGTGCCAGCTGGCCTCAGGTCCACGGAATGATCCATGGCCCATTTAATTTACTGGTGTACATGTAGCCAGTAGAACTGTGGCCAGCACAACACAAGACAAAGAAGAAAAGTTTCAGTAGTCAAGAATATTTTCAGCTTAATTTCAGCAGCACTGCAAATCAACTTTTCCTAGACCTGCATAAAAGCTTCTTTTCTTAAAAATAAAATAAAATTTTAAGGTAAGAACGAATTATCTTTTCCCTTTTAATTTAAGCTGCCCAAGCTAGGAAGTGCTCTAGGGAAGCATTTTCATGGTACTCTGAGTGATTTCATATTTCTCTGTTTAATTATCTTCACTCATAACAAATTCTGCTTTGTAACAGTAGGTAGTGCTCTACCTTGTTCTAATTAATGTTAGAATCAGTGAATCAGTTAATGGACAACCTGCAGAGTCAGAATATGCTAATTTAGAGAAAATCTAGTTAACATGGTGAAATCTACTGATGCAGTTCAAGTTGTTCAACATTTGGACCGATAAAGTAGAACAGCCCTTCTGGACAGAAACCAATGGTCACTGTCAGTAAAGCTGGAGTGAAAAACAAAGAACTCTTTCTTTAAATCTATCACAGTGCTGAGAGAGAGAGTACCCTTCAAAATTATGCTTCTTTAAAGACATTTAATGAATAATACATTAGAGACATGAAGAGGGTACCTATGACTGTGTATTAGCATGTAATTCTGAGGCAGAGCCTCTGCATATGGCTCTTCAGTGCTGAACCCATTCTTGTGTATTGAGAGCTAACAGTTCTGGGATCCTGAGGCCACACGGGATGTGTGTTAAGTCAAGATAATAAGCAGTGAACAGTCTGCAGCACTGGCAAGCAGTCAAAGTTTGGGTGCCTGTGTTTTGGAAGGGAGGGTAACATGGGTACCAGGCGAGGCTCTCGAGATTACTCCAGTCTAACAGATGTCTTTCAGAATACGGAACTCAAGTAATGTCGTGTATAAAACAGGAGATGAAAAGTCGGAGTGGTAAGATGGATTTTGAGTAGAAAATACCTAAATAGAGAAAAATAAATAATATTTTGTGCTAAACTGTAAAGAAGAAAGCTTCTAGGGAGTTAATTGATAGGTTCGTATGAATATCAGGGAGAAGCAATTAAAAAGAACATTACAGGGAAGATAAATGATTTCTACCTTTGCAGAGGATTGCCTTTTGGAAAATAACAAAGATCGGGTACTATCAGAAACAAAGGCACTCAGACAAATTGATAGACTGATGAGCAGCAGCTGCTGAGCACAGGACAGTGTGTGTGTCTGAGTTCGGGAGTTTGAGTGAAGTCGCTGAGTGTATAGCAGAGGTTTGAAACTTCTCAATAAAGTTTTTTGTAGTTCTGAATCTTAAAGTTTATGTGAGTGTTTGAGGGGATGAAGTGTATCTATCTAAAATTGCTTTGAGAAAGATCTTGAACACTGAATACTGACAAGGTTGAAACAGTAATTAAAATATAATTTTTAAAACTTCCCGGTGTGAGGAAGATAAACAAGCTTGACTTCACATATTAATGTAATGGCTTTTTGGTCCCAAAGAGATCCCAGTGTATGTAAACAAAATAGTGGGCAAAATAAAAGTTTGCTAAATCCTATATGGGAAGAATTTAGACAAGCTAAGTAATGATTGTTTTGCAGGAAAGGTACTATCATAGATTAAAAAACAGGTAAGGGATAAAAAAGGTGTTCAAATTTCATGAAGGAAAAAAAACGTAAAAGTGAGGTTGCCTGACCTTTAATTTCTTTAACATACAGTTTAAAATGTTCATGTAAAAGGAAGGAGTAGTGAGGTGGCAAAGTCTATATATGACAGAGCTACTAACATTAACCAACTCAGGAAAATGCAGAAAGGCCTGAAAACGTTAGAAGAGCTATAGTGGGTCAGATTATAAATCAGATTCATCCAGTACCCCATTTCTGATAGCGAATGTATAGCGAAAGAGCATGCTAAGAAGAAAGGCAAACATTAATACTTGCCCTGGTATACCCTCCTAGCTTCTAGCTATCTGCAACAAAGAGACTTCCCAAGACAGAGATCTTTCTGTGTCTTTGTATTTAATAGATTCAGAGAATCTAACGAGTTGGATGTGCAGCTTGATGGCGAATGAAATTCACTAAAGATAAATGCTAAGTAATACATATTCCAGTAAATAATTTGATTTATACGCATTACCAGGTTCTAAATGAACTGAAGTCACTCTGGGAAAAACAAACAAAAAAAAGTAAATATAAAACTAGGGCACCAGTGTGAACTGTTTATTATTTGCCATTCATATATTAACTATCTGTATTGCAACAGAACCTCCAGACACTGACTGGGTCTCTGCTGTGCTCATGCGTTACAAAGACAGGACAAAAAGTCTCCAGCCTGAAAAACCTTGCAATCCGAGTGTAACAACAGACAGGCCGATGTGGGGAAACAAGGAAACAGTGAGGCAATATTGATTGGAAGGATAAGCAATGGTGTCAGATTAATTGACCTTTGCTCATTCTGCATTGGTGATCAAAAAGGAAACAACATGTTAGCATGTATAATGCCATTACATGAATCAATGAGTTCTAATCTTCCCATCTCAAAAGGGGTAGAAACAGAAATAATTCAGAGCCAGATGACAGAAAGTATTCAGAAAACAGAAATGTAGGGTTCAAAGGTTGGGAATAGTTACTTTAGGTGGGGAAACATGGTTTCAGGATTTGAAATTATAAAGGTATGTGTAGTAGTGACAGGCAAAGACAATGTCAAGTGGATGTCCCTAATTAGCTGTTCTACTTACACAGGGCATCAGAAACTTGAAATGTAATTTTTCCTCACACAATGCATACTTAATTTATGGAATGAGCTGTCATTGTCGGATGTCACTGTGACCAGGACTTCAGTCCTATTCAAACTGGAACTGCCCATTAATCTGGATAATGCCCTGCACAACTGTAATTCTCGTCTTTTAATGGTATGCACATCGCTATGCATCCAGGCGTTGTCCAGCCACTAGCTCATGAAGGACAGGAAAATATTTTCCTCATGGACAGTTTAGCCCATAATTGTCCAGCACTGGGTGTCTTGCTGCTCTGTCTGAAGCACTTAATGCTAGCTACCAACTGTGAAAAATAGGACGCCAGGTTAGATCGGTCTGATCTAGAGCCGCAATTGCTGTGACCTTTAATGAGAAACTCTATTAAATATCAGAATTGAGATTATAATGTATGCCTATAAATATTTGGCAACACTTAGTTTTTAGTGTGCATTCTGTTCTCAGTTCTGGCTCACTGCACAAGACCTGCAGCAGGACAGATATGAGAATTTCAGAGATGTCTTTCCTTCTCCCTCCCTTCTCTGGTCCTCAGGAAGGAGAGAGGGGAGGGGAAAACAGAAACGTTGAGCTCATTTAGCTACCAATGGTACCACTAACTTCAAGAACAATTAGAAACTGTACAATGAATAATTCAACGTTTTGTCACTTCAGGGGCTTCCCATTCTGCCTTTATAATTCAGAACCCTTCCTTCCCTCCCCCTTCTCGTTAAGGAGGAATCCTAGCTGGAGAGGCAATCTCCAGGGACCGCCTGCCTGCCTAACATGCAGGTGGTATTTCCCTGGGGTTGCAGTAAGCCCCCAGCTGGAGGCACGTTGGCTGGGTGCATGTGGGACCTCTGTGGTATACATCTCCTGGCCACGCTCTCACAACTGCGATACGGAAGAGGGGATTTCCTGTAAAAAAGCGTTTTTTTCTTTCTTATTCCCTGCATTGTTTGAAGAATGGGATGTAATGGGAAATTAAAGGGAAATCGTATTCTCTGAGAATCATGGAGTGCTAATAATTTATGGCAGGATTTCTTTATCTTTATCTTTTTTTTTTCTCTAGCAGAGAGAACTGTTACTCGGTAACAACAAAGTCTGATTAAAGGCAGGAAAAGTGAGTGAGAGATGAGTGGGCAGACAGGCACATGCTATAAGTACAACAATTTTCTCGCACTTAGTTTGTGTGAGGAGCTGAAGACCTCTTGTTGTCCTTCAAATGAAATTGCAGGCATTCAATGATGTTTATATGTACAAACAAACAAATAAACAATCAAAAAACCTCCTGTGAAAAAAAAACCCTTCTCTGCTTTTGCTGCCACTGTCAATAGTATTGCATTCTGGTGACAAAACACTGAGCAAAGAAAACCTGCACTGGAAGAAAAGCTTTTAAAATAGGCTTCCAAGGACAGCATATTGTTCCAGCTCAGAATAGAACTGCGCTTTTAAAAAGTCAAGGCTTGCAAGCCAGTGTATTTATAGTGCCAAGATTTATTATTGCAGTGTTAGAATTTATATACACAATAGTAAATATTAAGTTATAAGAGAACAGTCAGTGTGGCCAGATGAGTGGTAGTATTTGGGGATTTTTTTTTTTTACATTGTACAGGAACTCAGCACACTTTCTAGCGCGTGTTTTAAGGAAGTACTTGGGCCAAATTGTGGTCAAAATGCACCTGTCTGCTGCAGTTGAGGTATTAGTGAATCTGTGTTCACTCTAATATTTTTCTGTGTAGGAAAGAAACACCCTTCCCATATAAGCCTCTTTCTCACATACTAATAAAATGCTCTGCCTTGCTGAATGCCCCTTCAGACCTCATGGGCCACTTCAGCCCCTTCAGAGCACAGGGAATACGATGCAGATTCTCGGCTGAATGCAGATCAGGGCAGATAGATACATTTTCTTAGCACCTCTTCTACAGTCCTATCTTTCCAACACGTCTCTTTAGCAAAGCACTCAGGCCAAATACTGCAAATAGTGGTTTGCTGAATTATCTCAGAACCATGGTTTCCTCAGCTGGACTGCCATTGAAAGGAGCAAACTCCTCCTCTCCCTTTGCTCCCAGATGAGAACTCCCAAATTCTTCACTGTGGTCATCCAGATCATGGACTTCATCCTATTAAAAGCCAAACCCACTGAATAGTAATTGATTTTTTGTAGAACAGTCCCTGGTGTGTCTCATTGCTCAGCGATACAGTGCTGTCATCGGGTGGGGGTGGGCAGGAACACCATGAGGGCTGGAGTCAAACATGGATTTCAGATCAGAATCACAGAATCATTAAAGTTGGAAAAGACCTTCAAGATCGTCAAGTCCAACCGTCAACCCAACACCACCATGCCCACTAAACCAGGTCCTGAAGTGCCACGTCTACACATTTTTTGAACACCTCCAGGGATGGTGCCTCCACCATCTCCCTGGGCAGCCTGTTCCAATGCTTGACCACTCTCTCTGTGAAGAAATTTTTCCTAATATCTAGTCTGAACCTCCCCTGGCACAACTTGAGGCCATTTCCTCTCGTCCTATCACTAGGGCAACATCGTTAGCTGCCAACATCAGGCAGCTGTACCCTCAGTTCCTTGCTTTTGTACTTCTCTCTTCCAGGTGTTCACAGTGTTCCTAACACACCAAGTAAAGGCACAAGATGATTGTTGTTTATATTCTCAAGCGATACTGAGCATTAGTTTATCATTTGTTAAAAATCGTGAATATAGAGATTTGAATATTACCCCTGTGGTATTTCAGCACTGTGTTTGGTAAGATATGCTACATAAAAGGGCTTTCAGGAGCTCTCACATATTTGGAAGGCTATTTGTAATGTGAAACTGAATCAGCCAGACAGTAGGGAATAACATATGTCTTCAACGTTTCTTTACTGACAATTTTGCCGATTTTTTGTATTGCAACACTTCTGCAGATAAGGCTATAAGAGTAGGTTGTTCCACGAACCACAGAACAGATGAAGTTAGTCATTAGCTGTGACTACCCAAAGCTGTGCACGTTTTTGTTTGCCAGTCAGTATGCTTGGCTGACTGGCCAGTAGGTACATGTGTTCTGCTGCCAAAACAAGATGTATAACAGATGAATTCTGCCTGTCGTTCCCTTCCTGGCACTCTCCTTTAACATTCTTCATTAAACTTGCAGGAATTTCATTATCTTTGAGACTTCAGCTTCTCTTTCCAATTCGCTGAAATTCATCAGTAATGCAGAATGTAGTAAGTGTGGTCTGACAAACAAATGTACAAACAAGTTCAACCGTATATGCCTTAGGAAACCAATGTCAAAATACATATTAAAAATTAAATGTTGGGAGGATCCTTTCTTCTAACTGTAGTTGGATTCTATATTGCAGAGAAAGGAAACATAATGTTTATATCAATCTGGACACCCCTGAGCAGAAAGTAGCGCAGCTTTGAATCTTTTGTTTCAGGGTCTTATCTCCATTTCTTTTTTGCCTGTACAGTCCTATTGGGGTTCAGCTACTCTCCTGTAATCTCCACTTGCTGGGTCTTTCACTGCAGATCACATAACTTCAGGCAATGGTAATATTACTATGCTAATATTGTTATAATATGCTAATAATCATCATTATATAAATATTTAATAAGTTAATTGCCTGAAATTATAAGTGCCATAAAAATCTTATAAGAGGAACTCCACATGCATAAAGACAATGCAGTCTGTTCGCCTACTTGCAAAGACTTTTATCCTCTAAAGCTTGTCCATTGCTTCCCGTTATGACAGTAGGCCTGATAAAAGATGCTGCTTCTTCCTACAAAGCTTACCCTTCTCACACGCCTACAACTATTTTGGCTACAACGCTGCTGTCTGATGACTGACAGTACAGTCAGCTCCTGAGCTATGTTGCCTTGTGTGGATAAACAAGTTAGCTGGTTTCGTGATTTCCAAGGCTGGCTGCAGCTTAGGATAACTGTTGGACCACTTAAATTATTCTAAAGATGTAAATTTCACAACAAAGTGGGTATTGAACTTTCACCTCTAGCCTTAGCATCTCCCCCCTCACTTTTCTCCCAAACGTATTCCTCCACATGTATGTATTTTCAAACGAACAGCTTCATCAACCTTCATATTGCATCTCACCCTTTGGATGCATTGCTCATATGAAAATGCTAAGCTCTCTTGTATTTCTGGTTGTCAGCTAGCATGTTGATATTTAAACCATCTTTAAAATTGATTAATATTTTCTCATTGTCTCCCTTTATTCTGACCTGTATTTATTAATATATATTTATATCTCTTCTCTTGGCAGACCATCTTGTTTTTCTCACATTTGCATCATGCACCTTACAACAGGCCTGGGGTCTGGCCATGATGGGCCTTCCTTGTGTTAGTACAAAGTAGTGATAGTGGACACAGAAGGGTAGGATAACCCTGTACCCTAGCGGTGTTGAGGAACAGAAGCAGAAATGGAAAATTCTCATCAGTTTTGTGTGGTGTGCATACACACACCCTCATGTGTGCGTGCACGTGCACATGTAAGAGAGAAGACAGTATTAAATATCCTTCACCTGTCCTTGAATTTGGTCATGGTGATTCTGATTTTTAAGTCCCAAGCCATGTGAACTGGGTCAGTACCACTGACAGATCACAGAGGGAAACACTCTGAGGTCTCCATGGTAAAAACTATTTAGACTACGGACCACCACAGAGGGAAACACACTGAGGTCTCCATGGTAAAAACTATTTAGACTGAGCGGCTGAACTAAGCATGTGCTTCATGAAGTTGGGGAGAATAGAACAGAATGTTATGACTAACACATTTCAACAATACATTTTTAGAAATGCCAATTGCTCTGAGTTATGCAGAAAACAACAGTCCCTCACAGTGCCCAGACCCTAATCCTGAGTTTGAAAGATGGCCATGGCTAGCAGCTGCCAACGTGTAGTATGTGTGATGCCAAACACCTCAGAACTGTTTCTCATGCTCCATGTGGCTGAGGGAAAGCACCACCACAGGTTATACACCACGTGCACAGCGAGTCCAGACTGCACATGAAATGCAAACTGAGGTCTCACGTTGCATGTTATCTAGAATCCCTTCGATACAGACCTGGCATCCAGTGTCTCAGCACATTCAGATTCTTTAAAATGGTCCTGTCTCTCTGTAGTTAAGGCTGTCCAGTTTTGGATCCTTGCTTGTCACATACAGAAAACAGTCTTCCCGTTCTAGTCACATTAGCATTGCAATTTCTGTATTAATTCTGTGACTAATATGTTTGTTTGAAGTAATTTAGACAGGAGATCATCAGGTTCAGTATTCCAGCTTTGCAATACTGTTATAGAGGGAAAAACAAATGAAAGGAATAAATTGTAACTTCTTATGTTCTTAATCTTTTTGAATGGTGTCCCATATGCTAGGTTTTGTCCTTACAAGATTCTCAGCAAGATGCCTATCCAATAGTTTTAGGATACCTGAAAGAATGTCATGGTGACAATCACCATAACAAATTCCATGGTGAGGGCTGGTCACTAACATCTGTGATAGAGAAACTTTTCTGATTCATCCTGTTGGTCAATATATACTGGAAGATACAAACTACCTGGTTGAACATAAATAATTCTGTCCATCTAAACCTCTTCTATATGAAGACTCATGTACTCAAAACATGAGGCAATCCAGACTCCCTTCCCGCACTCCACTCCTGAGTGACATGGAAGGGTTTTGCAGAGATTGACACTTCACTGTCTGTTCAGGAAGTAGAGGCTCTTGAATAAATTTAATAGGTCCTAGTTTCAAAACAAAAGAAAATGGTTTTAGTTAAAATAACTATTAGATCTACTGAACTTCTTGCCAAAGGATGTTGTGGATGAAAACATGCTTTTTCTTTTAGGGGAAATTGTACAAAAAGAAGAAATACCTTTTGGAGATTACTAAATAGAGTAAGTATGTCAAGTTTGACAGACCCCTATGAGCAGAAAGTAGACAGATATGGGAAAAAATGGGGGAAATACTGTTTTTTTCCCTATTTTTGCATTTGGTGGCCTGTTCTTGCACTCTTTTTCCATAGGCTTATGAGTGTTCTTGAGAAGAGGTTACTGGGCTAGGCAAACTCTTGGTCTGAATGGTACATCTGTTCTTGGCTTCTTCAGCTGCTTAAACCTGTAAGCACCTGAGTTCTGTGGGTACCTTCTAGTCTGGAGTGGAAATTCATTAAGTGCACATATTTTTCCCCAGCGCAACTTCAGAAATAGATGACCCTCCAGCTCCTTCAAGAAATCTATTCTGCTTCAAGATTTCCCAGTAAGCCAGCTAATCAACACTTCTCATGGTGAGTAAGAACATTTTCTCAGTGAATAGGCGACCTACTGCCCAGGCAACTCATTGCTACTTTGACATTCTTGAATGCTATCACATACCCAGTCTCCTAATATCTCCCCAAAGCAGTAGCTTTCCCTTTGTGAACAGAAAAGCTCAGATACTAAAAATATTTCTGCTTAGATGGTGAAAAATCCCTGCTTCCCACCCCTCACTAAGAAGTGGCACTGTCCTGGTGTGTTCAGGCTTTTCTCCTTGAGGCACTCTGCATGTATCACAGAAACCTCGGGATTTCTGTTCCATTTTCCTCCAGTTTTACAAGCAAGCCCACCCTGAGGCACTGTATCATGACTACCAACCTTGCAGCTTTGGAAGATTAACTGAGGAGCCCCAGAGAGCCTGTTAAGGTCGTATAATTGACTGAGGGAGTGCTCCTATAGAGTAGTATAAGGAACTCCCTCACCACAAGATTCTCATGATTGGCTGTTACTTTTAGAAATGTGTTCTTTGCACTGCTTTTTAGGGGAGGGGAAGAGGGGGGTAAAGGAGAGCGAAGCCTCGACTGCACTCTTCACTGCTTTCCAAAGGAAAACCTCAGCAGTATTCATGTAAGCCGTTCTTGTTTGGTCACTTGTCTGGATTGTTTGCCTCTGCTTGGAAGAATTAAAGCATTTTCAGAAAAGTAATCGTTTCACATGAGAGGGCAATTAGACGTTTCGTAATCCTATGCCCCCCGTGCTGAAATTACTGTGCCCCGTTAGCAATAATTCTGCTTCTAAGAACAGAGCGAGCAGCAGCACAGCATGAATTATTTAACTCGATGCTGCGCTTCCTGTTTTCAAGTCACCAGAATAATACAGGCGCCGCAGACAGTAATTATCCCCGGCATAGAGAAGAAACAGTTAATGTAACCTGCCTTTTAAATCAATATTATTAATTCAAGGGAAGAAACAGCATGTACTATCTGACGCCCATGGAGTTTTGATCTGGGCTTGATGTCACGCTGAAGTAAGTGGTTGCCATGGAGATTGCAGCGTATGTCTGCGTATCCCTCCCTGCAAGCGAGCTGCGAAGAGTGTTTTTTGGAGAGGAAGTGCCCATCTGTAGTCAATCGCTATTGTTCTCCCGCAGCCACATGCCGGCCCCGCTGCAGCCCGCCGAACTGCGTCACGACACAGCAGTGTCAGCCCCTCTGAATAAAGACTCCCTGTTGAACCAGATTTATCCACCCTGCCATTTTCACTGTCATTTGATTATCTGCTTGTATTTTCTGGCTGCGCTAATGCAGTCTCTTAGCGCTGTTATCATAGAATCCCTACGGCTTGGTATCTCACAAAGCTGGATGGATCTCCTTGTGTTTCCTTGCTTGCTTCGTCACCCTCTCCACTTGAGCAGGTGGAGATCAAGGAAAAGCACCTGTACTTTTTGCTTATTTTCTTCCCTCTCAGATGCAGAAGACCTTGAAAACCTGAATGTGTTTTTTCCCCCTGTACAAATTCATAGCGACCGAAAACTGCTTGTAATAGATCCTTGTATTAAATCATCATTATTAATTGCCAGCATATGTTTCTAGAACAAAGACCGGCAGTTTGGCACAGTCCACCATGATTATTGAATATATCTGTTTATTAACCAATTAAGTAATGGGCTAGTATGCCAGTGGCATATGAAATCAGGGCATTATTACTAACTGGAAGATGTCAGGCAAAATTACTTCTGCTACCTGAAGACAATGCGATGAGACATCTTCCTGAATACCAGGTGGAGTTTGGGGGCTTATTTTCCTTTCCTCCTTAAGTACAATATTCAAAGTAAGGTGTGATATTTTTCTGCCAGAGGTTCTGGGAAGTTACTGTCTTGAATACCATGCACAGAAAGAATCAGCTACGATGTGAACAGAAGATTTATTTAACTCTTTTTCCTGTTATTTCTTTTCCCCTTATTTCTCTCTTTTCTATCTCTATTTTGTGTATCTCTTATGACAAGTCAAGGTGCATTTGAGCTACGTAAGCTTCTCATTGAAAGAGGTGCAAGAGGTTTTCAGAACATCCAATACATGTACCCTCCTCTGCTATCATTCTCAGAAATGACTGAACGATTTTTTTTCGGAAACATTAAAATGTATCAGCTCTGAGCAGACACCTGGCATGGAAAACTGCAAGAAAAACAATTGAAGTTTAGTAAATTCCAATAATGGTAAACATTTTGATAGTGAAGAAGGTGCCTACCAGGGATTTTGGTTCCTTATCTAGCCACTGAATATTGTCTAAATTCACTGCCACCAGTGGTAGGTTGATTACAGCTTGAGCACTCCCAGCCTGGGTACAGGTGTAGCATTCACACCTCAGCTTGCATTGTATGCTAACTTTCCTAATTACATGATGAATACAATTTCATATTTGCAATCTGCCCTACTACTGTAAAGAATAAAAACACAAGCAAGCTGCTGTGGCAGTGTGATCGCTGCAGGGATGCACGGGAAAAGAACAGCGACTTTCCCCCACTACCACCCCCCAACATGTTTTATTTATCTCTCTCCCATTCCAGCTGGCATGCAAACTGGCAACTCTGGGATCTCTGACCCTGAACTAAACTGCTGCAGGGCTGAGCAGGAGACTTGGCACGCACTTGGTGAAGCTGAACTGCACTACAAATGCTCTAATTTTACTGAATCTATGAATTTTAAGAGAAGTTTCAAAGGGATGTTTCTGAACAGCTTTATCAGTTCTATGGGCAGCATATTCTTGCTACTGGATTTCCAAAAGAATTGTTGTATCATGTGATTTTACTTTGTAGTTAGGTGCTTTTCTGTGTTGTTTTCTAATTTTTGAGCTGTTGGGACAATGAGTTTGGATGAAGAGGCCACCTCAACCTACACAAATAAAGCTAATTGCAAATAAAAAAGTAGTACATCTAAGCCAAGCATGGAAACATAAACTTTCATGTCTGGAAGTGAGTGGAAAGTTGGATTCCTAGTCATGGAAAAAAAAATATTACTATCACCTATCCAGGTGAAAACCTCCAGTGCTTGGAAATCATGTAAGGTTTAACAGGGAAACACAGGTTGGAGAGATGGGTGAATGTAAACATTTGTATTTTAAAGTGTATTTAAAATAGCCATCAGAAATGCACTGAAATTGTCATATTCCCACAGAACATGTAAATGACAGTGAATTTTCATTTTGACAAGACTTTTCATTAGGAAACACCTAGGCAGTTTTACTTTCTTCTATACAAGCTCTTGAATTTTTCACCTGGTTGACTGAAAATCCTACCATATCAGCTATATGAGACCTTGGACCTTGTGTTTTTTTAACAATTGCTCAGATGGTTTACCAGACATCTGAGATCTCTGGGGTTTATTGGATGTCCAGCTTTAATGCAACCTGCCAAGAGGTGAAGACAACTCTTGGTGGGAAATCCATAAATTATTTTGGTAACCAACATGGCATTTTTGGTGAAGAAGACATATGCAAGTGAAAGTCATATAGGATTCTGGACAAGAATATCTCATCCTCTAAATCAGAAGAATTCTCACAGGGTTTAAATTATAAATGCTGCTGGGGCAATGCTTACCTCTCCTACAATAGATGACTATTTCCAGATATAGGAAACTTTTTTTCTCTCCAGCCTGAAAGATTTGTTTTTATTGCTCTCCCATTCTACATAACTACTGACAGGAAAGAGATACAGCTGCTCAATACAGTTGCAATTTTTCTTGTTTAACCTAGTCTATTATGCAGCAGGGAACTAAGATTTTTCAGGACCTGAAGGAGTACGTAGGCTAACAAACAATTATGTTGGTTTGTCACCTGTTATGAGACACTGAGGTATGAAGCTGCTTTCTGTTTGCTTTTTTAGGAATCTGATATCAGATATTTTTAGTGTAATGGAAAACATTCAAGCACCTTTGTGATCCTGCATCCTGTAAGTCCTAGAACTTTGGATTCTAGAGAGGGTATCTAATAAGAAAGCTCCCTACCTTTGTAGTAAAACTTTTGTATTGCAATATTTCTAAAATCAAATATTGTGGAATTTCAATTAATGTAAATACTTGAATTTTAGTAACATTAGTAATTTGTTTATCAATTTCATTTTTAGGAAGTCTACATTTTTGCAGACCTGGACAAGTCTTAACTCATAAGTGTAGCAAAGTCTTGAAGCTTTGCTCTAAACTTAAAATGAGTGAGGAATATAAATATGCAATATTTTGTTGTTTATTCCATTTTTTTGGTTCATTCAGGTTCTCTGGCATCTTTTCACTGCACACAAAAGGAGGTGTTCAACCTCTGTCAGCAGCCATGGCCTATTTTATGTTCTGAAAAATCTTGCCAGAATGGCCCCCTCAAGCAACAAATGGCCCAATTTATTTACGACAGTGCCAAAAAAACTCATTCCAGGATGTTCATAGGTCAAGAGCTCCACTGAAATAGAGAAAGCCTCAAGGACCTATTGCATTGTTTATTATTTACTGTGTGTGTTGTAGTGATGCCCTGAGGCCACAATCAAAATCAAGAAAGTTGAAGGAGATTGAAAGAATGATGATCTTGCTTGCAGTTTGAGACTATACTTATAAGTTTGTCACTCTATGTCCTGTCACCCCTTTCCTCTCGGACATTAGTTTACCCTTCAAACAATTTTCTATTACAAATCTCCTTCCATTATCCTCTGATTTCCATCTTCGCCTAGCTGCTGTCTTAACTTAAGACCACTAGCTACTCCATTAAATGGATGCTTAAAATGGATGTTTCAAGATTTCTCTTTTTAGATTCCTCCTTCTTCTACACACACAAAAAATCGCATATGATATGAATGAAGTATCTCAGCAACTTCTCAGTGCTTTTAAAAAATTTTGAAGTTCAGCTTTTGCAGGTAGTCTTTGGGAAGGAGGGCTCCTACTCTGTGTACAGAGTTGTGAGTCAGCTGGGGAACTAAAGTGGTCAAGAATCCTGAAGACAAGGCACATAAGACCCAACACATTCTGTTTCTTTGTTTATCCATCTCCTTCCCAGTGCTCCCAAACTTCATTCTGATCCAATGTTTCCTTCAGTCATGTAATGAAATCACTCTAGGTGACTGAGACCTACCTATCTGCACTGGGAGATTTTACAGGGATAGTGGAGAAGTTGTGACCAAAGCACTGAATGTGAGAGTATCAAGAAGGAACTAGTGGTAGTGAATTTGTCTAGTTTGTAGGAAACATAGATTTTCCCCTTTTTACAAACAGATCCATAGAAAACACAGTACATTTACTATAGCTATTTGGTTCATGAGAATAAAAGTCAATTTATAAGTAGTCAATACTTGCCAATGTTTGTGAGATATGATGGTTTCTCTTCTTGCTTAGCTAGTCCAAACTTCTAAAATATGATTCTATCTAACAATGAATACAGGATGGATTTGCTATGCTTGTTCCTATTGATGAACCTGTTGCAAAGAATAACATAACAAAAATATTCTTGTATATTGTGTAGTGGAACAAAACATACATGAAATTGTTCAGGCCTCCAGAATTCACATTACAGTTTATTCCTCTTGAGGAGCAAAAATGGGTCTGAAGGGACAGTGGGATGAAAGGGAAAATTTGAAGTAATTTTATGGAGATAAAAGAGTGACTGGGCAATAAGAATTAATCTATATTTGTTCTGGTTTGGGGAAAAGTTTTGCAGGGGTTAATTAACTTCATGCTCTGTTCACTTCTTCTTTGTGCATTCTGTGAAAATGACTGTTATCCTTTAATTTATTTTTTTTTTCCTAGTGTAAAGTGTTATAATATCATCCTTTCCTGTCCAGTAAGTCAGACAGGGGTCCAATTACTCATCATAGCAGGAATTTGTATTTCTGGAGTTTGATTCTCTTGAAGTCTTCTGTGCTTACACTCTCAGTCAGGATAAGCAGGATGAAGAATGAGACCGCAGACCACTGAGGTCAGCAGTGTTTTCGGCATCTGCATGCAATAATGTGATTTGACTGACTTGTATGGACCTGAGCCCAAAAACCACAGAAAGGATTTATTTAGGCTGTATTGGCTAACATGTGGAATATGTTCCTACTATAAAAGTTATGCTGATTACAATATGCAATCATTTTCATAAAAGCAGACAGGCTTGTCTTAGTTTTGTTCCTTAGCTTATGTTCCTCTAGCCAGTTTCCGTTCCACTCTTTGTAAAACAGCTTGTACATCTTTAATAATTACATGAGGTTGGTTCAGAAAAATAGCTAAAATTCTATTCATCTGTACTGTATGGAGGTTTGGTTCATGAGTCTCTGAGTAGAGAGTCAGAAAAGAATACAAAACGTACTTTTTCTTCAGTACAATCCAGGTTACTACCCAGAACCTCCTACTCACCACACTTCAGTGAGTCATGCATGCTAAGCATAACGATTTCTCTTCTTTCAATGTGCTCTGATGTTAATTTTCTCATTTACAATTATAAATGTTACATTAATTTTAAAAAGTTGACGAAATCAGATTGCCAAAAATATATAATAATGTAACTGAGTAATTTTAACTCATTCTCAAAACCATTTTTTCTGATTGCTGTACATTATTGCAGTTATTTTGCATTAACTTTGTACAATATGTGCCCCGGTAAAATATTGGGAAAGATGCTATTAACCATATTTGTCAAAGCTCTTTCTGTGTGATTAGGTTTTATATTACTAAATTTGAATAAAACATCGATCATAGAACTGCTGAATTACAATGCAACGTTTACTAAAATGTTGGCTGAAAAGGACTCCACTTACATCTAATTATCTTTTTTTCCCAGATTTGGAGTTACATAATGGATTTTTTCTGTCCTTTTTGATGCGCTGTTCTTTCTTAATCTTTGAGGAAAATGAGATTATGACTCCACTTGAATCCAAAGATAGATTTCCATGTTAAAATGAAGCCAGGGAGCTATATAACATATCCCACGTTCAATAATTTGCAGTGATGCACAGATGTTTATCTTTACAGGTCAAAAAAACCCAACCCTATCAGCCAGAAGGAGTTGTTAGGTGACTTTTATGATCTGGATAAATGTCCCCTTACAAAAAAAGGTAAGGGATTAAGAAAGGCATTACCATGCAAGCAGAAGGCAAAGTATTTTCTGTCTTACTTGAAGGAGGATAAAATCCTATCTAGGTAGGCAGAAGTTTTGGCCCATCATGTCTGATCAGTCTTCCTAAATACTCCAGAACTTCTATTCAAAATATGACAATAGTCCCATAATAGAATGCAATAGCTTTGAAACCTTGAAGATATTACAGTATTTCACAGTTCATGATATTTTTCAAAGAGCCCATGTGTCTGGCTATCACATGCAATTAAGCGGTGTTCAAAGGTGCACAGGGCTCCTGTACCAAAACAGTAGCAATGAAGCCTGTCAGAGTTTTTCTGTACCCGTATTATGAAGCCTCACAAGGAACCCCCCCTAATTGCAGGGGGATTGGACTACGTGACCTTTAAGGTCCCTTCCAACACAAACTATTCTATGATTGTATGAAACAGCCATCCTGAAATGGTTAAAGCTATACCACAAGAAAGGTTTAGATACAGACTTGGCTAAAATTAACGAGAAAGTTTATTTACATGGCCTTTTTCAGAGAAGACCTGAACTTGGTCTGCCTAAGCCCCAATTCAGGATGGTACAAACAAGTTCTGGTCCAAAGGGTTTGTGCTCGATCTGCTGTGATAAACCCTGTTGGCTGTACAGTGCCTTTTGCCTCAGAGTTTATATACCTCCTGTCATGATGAAATGCAAGCAGAGCAAGCACAGGTCTAGGCAACAGACTGAGGATTTACAGTGCATTATGTAAGGCCAAGGCTTGAATACACAATAGTCCCTTGACCTGGAGGCAAGAGTCTGGGAGATAAGGGGTTTTCCTTACACAAATATGGGACAGAAATAATACAGGCCAAATGAGAGAAATAAAAATACCATGATACCTTTCAAGGAGCACTTTGTAATACCTTAACCTTTTTTTTGGGAGACAATTTGCACTCAGAAAAGACTCTCTAGTTGAGCCTACATAACTTATAAATCAAGCACCACGTATTCTTGTGCCCTTTCTGACAGTCTGTGTGTTAATAACATCCATTTGTACTACTGCTTGTGTTACCTAACAAGTCTGTGGTCTTTCTTCTATTTCTGATCAATAAATTATTTGTACTGAGGTGCTTAGATGCCTCTTCAACACAGGCCAAGTCAATATCAATATCAGTGACAACTCATTGTGAAATAATGCTAACACTCTTGGACACTTTCACCACCTTTGTCCACTTAAAAACTGTTTCTTTTACTCTCACCAAGTTGTGTTATTATCCACCGTACTCAGAAGAGAATCAGTTTTAGAAATCTGTTTCACCATTCAAGGAGGATGAATAGACCCACAGAAGTACCTATGTCTTTCTGTTGTCTGGAGAGGAAATTTAACAGCTAGCTTAGATTAGAAGCTGATGGCAGGCTTCAGCTGGCTAAACGTGTGTATTTAGTGTAATTTCTTGTCTTGAGTATTCCAGATGCATGCAAAGCCGGTGAATACGACTGGTGGCCTAAAGACAATCCAGGCATTTCTAGAATAGGAGCTAAAGCATAGTTAGAAGTTGCTTAGGCAACTCAGCATTAGACATCCATGTTGAGACAGACTGAGATACTAAGTTTATGTGTACAGGAAGGTGACTGCATGTGAGCTAAATGTTTACGTTTCTACTAAAATCAATGAGGGTGCAAATCAGTGGCCTAATGTACGTGTCATCTGAGATGCCCCAGGTTACCCAGCATGGTATTTGAACACTATAACAAAAGGTTGTGCATCTCCTGTAGGCTCCATCCCACACCCGACAGCCTTCAGCTGGCATCTTGGACATCTGGAGAATCTCAAATGGTGCTAAATACCAAAAGTTATGCAACAGAGTTGAATGTCAGATCTAGTCAATATAGGTAGCAGAAGTGAGAAAGCTATTCAGTTCACCCAAAAATAGTCACCCACTTTTGACCATCCCAGTAGCTCTCTACACTGCACTGATTCAGTTGGTTAGATTAGCAAAGACAGGAGCTTAGAGACTGAATTTACACCTAGTTGCATGTCTGGATCTAGAGCTGAAATCCACCCCTCGCTGACAGAGGCCTGAAGTTGGGTGAGACGGATCCCATTGCCAGCGTTCAGTACACGAAAACATGAGAGAGAGGTGATTCTCCCACCCTCACAATAGCACTGTCATCCTCAGTTTGGAGAGGCTTGCCAGGCTGTTAGCAACAAGCTGTTTATTTAAAATGTCAGTTATGTAACTCATGACTATTTAAATGTTTTCTTCTTTATATTACAGTAAATTAACATAGTTTAAAATTACTCTCGCTTCCCACTTTATTCACTCTGAAGTTACCAGAGTTCTGACTTTTGTCAGGACATCAGCAAATACAGTAATTTATACAGTCTGAAATTTCAGCAGACGCTTTCTCCTCCATATGCAGTTCTCCGGCTGTTTTGTGGGAAAAATACGATGTTTGGTAAAAGTAGATTACTTGAAATAATGCTATTGGCTGTGTACCTTTGGAGTGATTTTTTTCTGCAAGGTTCTCCATGTGAAACAGCCTGGGCATCCCTTAAGCACATCGTTTCGTAGCAGAAAACCTAGCGGACTAGATGACAACACTGCACCCTGCCCACCCCCCCCAATCTTTTAGGTATTGAACTTTCCATTGGATCATTTCCAAGGAGTAAAATCATCTGAAGTACAGCACTAGCACAAATCAATGGTGCAATTCAGTACAACTAAACACTAGTTAGTTGATATAACCATACTTGGAAAACATAATTTTCATTAGAGCTGCTGACATAGGGATTGATATCACTGTCAGCCTAGGTGTAAGTTCAATGAGTTAATTCAGAATTTTATAGGCATCAGCGGAGAGAATATATGCTGTTGTAACAAGGGAATTTTGGTTATGGTAATGATAGACTAAAAGGTGAAGTAGAGCAGTCAGATGATCAAGTGAATAGATTTGATTTAAGACTAAAACTCCGTATCCTTAGTCATGTTAACATTCTTGCTCAGAAGTATATCTTTGAAAGCCACACAGAGTGAAGGTAAAAACTACAGGCTATATTTAGCCTACACGGGGGCACAGAAGGAAGCAAGGACCTGACCTTTTAAATTTCTATGTCTTTTGAAATGATTTGGATGTTGCCTTCCAGAAGTGTGTGTTTGCCTTCTCTGAAGAAAGGATGTGTAAGATGCAAGGAGCTTTCTTGATTCCTTGCCCTACACAACTGAGGTAGGATTGATGTATGTGATTGGCAGCAAATGAGTCCCAAAAGCAAAGGGGAAGTGGATTAAATTGTGGCTTCTTAATTTCTTTCCTAAGGTACTGATGGACAAATGCAGCCATAGGATACTCCTTGCTGTACTGCACTGACGAAAACTAACTCCTAAAACATAACAGATTTAATTTTACAAACAGATTTCCATCTGTATTTTGCCCTTTCCTGTTTGTCCATGGCAGAATCAACTGTGGTGCGTGCAATTTGGTAAGGAGGTGTTTTTTGATAGCCTATAAAAAGGCATTTCATATATGCATCAAATACAGATACAGGAATATGTTTTGTAATAACATTAAACCTCTTAGAAGGCTTGAATGGAACTAGAATATCAAAGGCAGTAGAAGACCTGTGTTGTTTATGGAAGTGTGTTAAAATTATCTCTGGACACAAACATCTTGCAAAAAATTTCCCATCATTCATACTCACAGACATAAATTGCATTCTCCCATTATAACAGCTGGGAAGAAAAGTTCTTCTACATTTCATTCTGAAATTTCTTAATCATTTTGATCTCTTACAGCAACGTATGACAGCTTACCTTTCTTGTAACTGTTATGTTTTGCTTTTGCTATAGGCTTTGGAAACCCACTAAGGAACCTTTAAACTTTTAGATGAAACGGGCAAAGAGCTGGTAGAAAAAACCCATCCATGCAAAACAATACATTGATGTCTAATATACAACTATAAGAATGCATTCCATTTTATCTTGAAATTGCATGTAGAGAGAGAATGATGTGGTGAGGCGGAGGGAAA
>NW_010545235.1:56259-66719 GCF_000687285.1 Phaethon lepturus
GTCTTGTTCAGCAAAAGTCATAGGTAACTGCAGCATTGTGTGTCTCTGTATAGCAGATACCTTGGCTAAATGTTGCTTACATTGAAAATCTGGGCTTCACAAACTATGTCGCTGTGCTCTGTAGTATTGTAGTATATGCATAATACTGTATATATATAGTAGTATAAATATATATTTATATATAAATATAAATAGCAGTACCTTGTACTATTGGTATTTGAGATCTAGTGTAGATATATAGCCAGCCTAAGTTACATGCCCCAAAAAATCTGTTTTCAAATAACTAAGGTAACCTGTTTCTTAATAACCACGGAGTCTTTTTTAGAATAAATGTATTCACTTCTGAAATTATTTTGGTATTCCAAGGTTGCTTTGTATTTGGAGAAACACTGAAAACTGCACAGGCAAAAAAGGATTAATGTTTTGCATACTAGTACGACAGAATCTGAAATTTTACTTTCTTTCTTGCCCATAGAGTACAAATTTACCAGTTACTAAGGGTAACTATTATGACACTCAACAAACAAGAAATGAGGGAAATATAACAAGATTTAATTTTGGAAAGCTGAGATAACAGTGTAACCATTCTGTGGAATTTATTTGTGATAGGAGAGCGTATTCAAAAACTATTTGGTGCTACGACAGACGGGAGCATGTGTGCCAATGGAGATACGCAACACAGCACACACATACGCATGGAAACAGGCACTGTGATTTCATAAGCCCTGCTTGCAAAGGAAAGGTGAAAAGATAAGGTGAAAGATGAAAAGATAAATTAAAAGTTGAAAATATTTTTTAAAAGTGTGTATGGCATACACTATAGTGTATATATAACATAAAGGAAGTTAAAAGTAGAAGAAGAGACTAAGTCAGAAATTTGTGGAAAGGAGGGACAAAAAGCCAGGAAAGTGTCAATTGCCAAAGATTTAGAATGAAAAGGGATTCCAGAAGCAAAGATATTTGTGCTGGCTGCCACAGAGTTTGCACTCACACAAGTATCTTGAGAAGCCACCTTCAAATATACTAGAAATTACTGAAAAACCCAAATATTAAATCTTACCAGGCCAATTCTTTTTCTCTTTGAACACCTCTGCTCTGGAAAATGAATAGTACATTGGAAAAACACCTTGATAATTTTTATGTCCTTTCTAGATTTAATTTCTTTTGAGTTACGGCTAATCTCTACAAGGCAATCTAGGATGTGGATCTGCGCAGGTACAATTCTTGGATGGCTGTTAACACTTTGACTTTGTGTCTCCAAAAGAACCCTTGGGACTGAGCAGCATCTTAATAATACGCATTGAAAGCATTGCCTGTGAATGCAGGTGTCTGCTATAATCACAGAGACAAAAACCCCGTGGCAATCCCAGCCTCTGCCAATTTCTGTGCATGGACTGAGCCAAAGGTTTGGCAGAGACCTAGCCCATTGCCTCTTCATTACTCTTCTAAGCATACAACTCTGCATGTTAGTCTTAAAGAATTGAAAAATGGTTTTAGAAAATGGTAAAAACTATGAAATAGTGCGTCACCTTTTTCAGTGACCAGTATTTCCATGTGATTTTTTACTTTGAGCTGACAGTCATATTTATTATATTATAAAGTTCTGCAAAGGAGATTACAAAGACTCACCACCATGCCCTGAACGGTGCGTGTGGCTGCAGAGGCACAGAGCAGTCATAAAACCAACTCAATAATCTGCAGTCAGTGCACTTATGTCCTTTAACTGAATCAAGGCATTACTCATTGCCCGCTGAGGACAGTGCATGATTGCTTGTGGTCCCTTACTTCCTGTGACATCCAGAGATGAACATGAAGGTTTTTCACCAGATTGATTTCTACATACATGCAAACTTTTGCTATCCCCTCCCTGTCTCCTAGTCCTGCTGAAGTGCTGTTGGACATTCGGCACTTTCCGGAACTGTTTGTGTGCCTCACTTGGACTCCTATTTTTGAAAAACTTGACAAAAAAATGGCTTATTGGTATGAGCTCTGGCTGGGATTTTCTAGAAGCATACTTGGCTGCAGCAGTCACATCTTTGAAATACACACAAGCTAGCTGTTAACATGAAGGAGGGAGATGAATTACTTATCACAGAAGAAATGAGCACAAGTGGGCACCAGAAATGCCAGCTGTTATATTTAGCTTGTAATACTAATATTGGAACGTCATAGTCATGCCCTCTTCCTTAATGGCAGCCCTGTGAGAGTCTATCTGGATTTTATGATCTTATATGGAAAGTAATTCGGCTATTTGGGGAACTATGCTGCGTGCTGTGTACAAACAGTGAGGCTACTTACGTCTGTTCTCTGTGTTATCAGCACCATTAAAAAGTCACATCAGTTGGGAGGATGTTCTGCTTTATAGTTTCTGCTTTTATTGTTTCTAAGGAAACCACTTTACTTATCCACACTCACTGTGCCCGCCACATCCTCAATTTACACACGCTCAGCGCAAGGAAAAACAGTACATCAGAAAATCCGTTCTTAATAGTACTGTAAGTACTACTTAATATAGTACTTACTTATACTACTCAATACTACTAATTTTTATGCTTTTTATGTTATACTCTCTGATTTAGCAAGCGTCCTGCATTTAGGTAGGTTTCTGCAGGAGGGAGCTGGCATGGAGATACTGTGTCACAGTTCTGGTCAGCACTTTGTGGGGAATTTAAGTGTTACTGAAGGCCAGCACTAGAAAGGACTGTGTTTTGTTTAGATAGAAGATGAATAGAGGGAAGCTTATAAGAAGGTGAAGGCTAAAATGTTCTTTAAAAACACTTGTGCTCTTGCCTTCCTTCTCAGTTTCATATAAAAGACTCCTTGTACTTATGGAATTTGAGCAGAAAAATATTTTTTTAGAGTAGAAATTGATTACGAAGATAAAGCCAAGAGAATTATTATTTTCACCTGAATCTACTGCTTCTCCATGCTTTACCAGGTGTTTTGAGGGACTACTTTTCAAATTGATAGCTTTTGTCACACGCTGTTACTTTGCTGAAGAGGAGAGGATTTACCGACTTCTGTGATTCTGTCTTTAGCAGCCTTTGAGGTCTCACTTGAGAGAGATGGCAACATGGCCTTTCCCAATGGGACATTAACTATCATCTCAGTTAAAACTTCTGAGTTTCTGACCTGTTGGTCAGAGGCATGTCGGTCTGGAACTCTGGTAGATTTTCTGTGAACACGTTTAGGCAAAGCAGTGGCTGAGCAAACATTTCAAGGATTCCTTGCAGATGGAAGATGTACCACTATATTGTACTCACAGAAGATTTAGTTTCAACACAACTCAAGCTGGACAAGAATTTAGAACAAACCAGAGATTTACTGACAAACCAATTTTCTCATGGAAGTTCAATTTATTTAACATTAACTCTCGAGAATAATAAATAATTTATAACCTCTTAATAAAAGGTCTTCATGTTTCAGACAAAAAGTATATTATGTTTCAATATTTAAATTAAGATCAAAGAGCAATACATCATTATTAACATAGTCAAAGAGGGATTAATTCACGTAAGATTTTCTTATGCAGGAAGTAAAATATCCTTCTTTCTGGCTAACAAACAATAGAAGTAAAGGTCTAACTATGCATTGAAAGTCAGCTTTCTTTTAAACAAACATCTTAAAATGATAAAAGCAGAAAGGTATTGTAATAATTTATATAGATTCCCTGGATAGGGTTAATAGGAAACTTCCATTTTTAGGGTACATAGAAACATAACAGTAACACGTGAAAGGATATTGTACAGGTATAGATTACATCATAAGGGTTTGCAGCTGCAATCCAGCTTGAGTGTACATTTATTGGTAATAATAAACACTTAAAATTGGCTTTGTAACATTTCATAGTTCCGTGGTATAAAAGCATAAAGCTGGCATAATATTGAAAATATGACTCACAAACAGATTTCTGAAAAACTATTAAATTGGTTTAATTTGTGGAGTATTATGTACTATAGGTATTTGATCCTCCATATAGTATATTTTAACATGCTTATGAAAACCTACAGCTGAATGTAATTTAGTATGAGTGATTATCCATTTGAAAGTTCACTCATTATTACCTGTTTTTAATTTATTATTCCAGTCATACACTCAAGAAACTGAAAAATACTGCAAGTGTTAGGCAAGCAGTCACAGCAAGATTCATTTTCAGCATGTAGTGGGAAAGTACATCCTATGGGACAGTCACAGATCATCAGGGTGACGAATCCCACGCTCGTGAATAATTATAATGTTTGCAGAAATCAGGTCAGGTTTCCTGATAACCTGGGAACAAAAACGCTTGCAATCATGCTAGCTGTTAATTCCTCTATAGCTATTGTTTTACTCAGTTTCATGTTTTAAGATATTTCTCCACTTTTTCTATGCATATGCATTGACTGTAGAAAGCCATTTTGGTAACTTCAAAGTCCTTGGTGGAAGGAGAATGCATCAGTTGGTTTCTCCAGGTCCTGTTTCCACTCTCCTAGCCGTAACGCTCTCCTTACAGGACAATTTCAGCGCTCCAAAGTGAGATGTTCTGCAAACTTGTGTATTTGGGGCTTAACACAGACGTAAGCAGATTAGACGATAGCATAGTTTGTCTGGGACATGACACGGTCCATATGATTGTGTAATGCAGAACGCTTTTATAAGCAATAATACCACTGAAAATATGACACCACATATTTTTTAATTAAACCCAATATCATTAAGCAGTAAAATGAAAAAGTACATGCAGTATCCCTGCACAGCTCCTTGATGTTATCTGTCTGCCCTTTTACATGAGCCAGAAGGAGAACCAGAACACGAACAAACAGCTTCTATTCTCAGAGCTCCAAGCAGAGAAAGAATAACAAGTTGTATAAATGGAAAGCGAAATATTAGATTTCACGTCATTCCTTTTTTTTTCACCGTCTTCTGAAGTGTTATTAGTAACAGAGGTAAGTAAAGACATTGTAAAGGTCTAGTCTCCTGTTACCTGCTAATTCCTGTGTCTACCTCAATCTCTGAGATTTTACAACCAGCCCTAAGTAGATTACTTCAAATCCTTCTTGACCACTATGAGGAATATTTTTAAATGGACCCTGACAAACGTTGCAGACCCATATTTTGATTTGCCTTTTGGAGTTGTACTCTGTTAGAGAGTTGGGGTTTAGGAACTATTTTTAAAAATAGTGTTTTTTTCGGGTATTGAAAAAAACAACCCTGGTCTGGTGTGTTTGGTATTTTATATTCCTTGGCAAGAGAGGGATGCTTATTAAAATTTTTTTTTTTTTCTCTCCACCTCAAATGAACTTTCTTTATGTTTAAGATTCCCAGTCTAGGAGTAAAAGAAAACAAAAACGTTACAGCATGACACTCAATTATTTCTTTAAAATAGGTAAGAGTCATCCTGCAGTTACCAGCAGCATCTGCAGGACTCATCCTGCATCCTACCAGCCCCAACAGCGTTTTAGGCACAAGCAAATAAGACAACTCCATTGCCTCAGAGACTCCTGCTCACCGTTAAAACCTGATGGAATCAGCTGGGGAACGGTGTTTTTAGACATTTTTTAACAACTGGCTTCAGATACTCGTAATGACACGCTATGATGAGTAAGTACTATACGTACAGATAGACACAAGCAGACGCATGCATACAAAAATCGTTTAACAGAGTTTTTAATAAAGACATAAGCAACCATTATAGAGCTGGCCAGTCCATCATTTCTTAGCAAATAGGTGCAATAGAATTGACTTTTGAGCCATATTTGCCTGTAAGACATATTACTTAGATCTGTGACAACATGCTGATCAGTTCAACTGTTATAAATTATTTATAAATGTCCACTAATAAAAGTGTACTTTTACTTTTATATCTATAGGACAGAACTATTGGGTGAAATGTCTGCCTTCTACAAGCCCTTGCCTCTGCCCCAAAAATGAACGCATATGGCTCCCACTGAAGTTTCAGGCATGTCCAGTTATCTTTTAATTGTTTTTTATGCCATGTATACCATATGGCCAGAAATACTGAAATATAATACATTGTCATTTACTGACTTTAGGGAACTCTTTCTCAATTTAATTAAACAGGAAAACTCACTAATGCAAGTGCTGCCTATTACGCATGAGGCACCTAAAACGATAAATGAGTTACAAGTGAAGCCATTTCTGGAAATTGAGACAAATTCTTTTGACTGGAGAGACGGGCTCCCATCTGCAAATATTTTGTGTTAATGCTTTTCTGACAACAAGGGGTGAGCTTATACAGATAAACACACAAAAAAAAAACTTTTCCCAAAAAAACCCACATAGGTTGCTTTAGATTAAGTTGGATTAATGTCTCTCTACTTAAATTCCTACTGTAATTTTTTCAGTTGTGTACTTCACATTGGCCAAAATTATAGTCATAATTTGAAATTACTTGACTGAGATTTTGTATTTTAAAGGATCCTGGCCTAGAATATTAGTGTCCTGGTCACACAGTTTTTCTCTGACTGATTTAGTGTGATCTCAGGTGAAATATTGCACGTGGATGCAAGAAGAGCATAGATTTGAGCTGATATCTTTAATTTCTTGCCCACTGTTACCAAACCCCAAACTACATACTGTCAGAGGGCATGTCTGAGTCTATCTGTCCAGTATCAGAAGAGAACAATGAACTAAACCAAAAGAGCAAAAAGATCTAGTCTGAAAATGGGCATTTTAGCTCAAATCTCTTTTGCAAAATCATGTGAAGGACTTCATTTTCAGGACAGCGTCAGAACAAAATCTCTAGCAGTGGTCTGAATCTCAAAAAATGCAGCAAAATACAATCCTTATCCTCTGAACAGCTCTAGCTTGGGCAGCTTGCTAGTATCTCTCTGTAATGTCAAATGCAAAACCTTGGAATATCCCCAAAGTGGTCTGTGAATCTGTAATTGCTTTCTCAATTTACCAGAAACAAGGCCAGTGGAACTGGAAATGCCAAGAAAAAGCAAGAAGGCTTGTGAACTGCATTACCAGGTGGTGCCAAATATATTTTTGCATGAGAGGCTTGCAACTTCATATTTTGTACCATGAAGCTGTCTCATTGTCCAGTTTATGTACGGAATAAACTGCAAATATTTTACCTATGTTCATAATGAAATTTGTCATTAAAACGTATGCATCTTTAAAGAAAATTGCACTTTACACCTATTTCAAGGGGTCTGCATCTGAAATTGTCAGTGTGGCGCTTGCAATGTTCTCCTGAGAACCCGTAATCCCTGCCCCCCCCCAAAAATCCTTAGAGCGATGTCAGCGAGATTTCCATCACTGGGGCCCCATAAACTAGGATTACCCGTTTAGGGAGTTAAACAGGAGCAATTGTTGCTACATCTGTCTTAGAATGAGCACTCCCCCCGCAGCGGCTCTGACAGCATGAGAGCTTTATTTCTCAGTGCACCTTCTACCATTGCCTTATGAAGAATTTATATGTTTTGAGTTTTCCTTCATGGCAGGCATCCAGCGGTGCTGTACTATAAACCTGCCACAAAGAATGAAAAAAGTGCAGTTTTCAGTTCAATTGGGGGCCCAGACTGATGAGCTCAGACAGGGCAAACCTCTAACGGTTAGTGAGTCTGAACCTTGGCTGATTCACCAAGCACCATCATATTATGTACTGCTAAGGAGGTAGCAAATATTTTTAAAGACTAATTACTTGAGAAGGTTGTGGAGGGTGATTAATAGACCGAAATCCTTTACTGGAGTTCTCTTGAGGAACTCTAATGAAATAACAAATCCAGAGAGAGGACAAATTCTTTTCCTTTTTTGGCAAGTAGTTAGTTAAGCCGAACAATGCTGCCAGCTGAATGCATCATTAAAGGAATGGCTTACTGTTGCACACCAAAACCCTCACTGTGATAAATGGCAAATTAAACACATCTTTCATCCACACATCAAGGCAGATGAAGGTGAGCAGAGCAGGGCTACCAGGATCAGTCTCCTTGGAGTTACCAGGCATTGATGGCCTGCAGAGGGCTCTCAAGGTCCTCTGCTGAGGCTCTTAACCCAGCTACAGGCTGCAGCTGGAGGTTTTCTAAGGTCACTGAGGTCTTTCTCAAAAGAGCTAAACAAAAGGATCCTTCAGCATAAACGTGCATTTTTCCCCTTTTCTTTGGCCTTGCTGTTTCTATGTGCGATCTCCAGCCACAACTTTGCCTACATTATTTGGTTTAGCAAACAGATGTTAGAAAGCCACTGTTAAATATAAGTCTCTCCATGTAAGGGTTATTAGAAAAGAAAGAAAAAAAAGGAAAAAACCCAACCATCAAAAAACTCAAGCAGCTTGGCATCGGAATGAATACTTTCAGCATTTTTTGCCTACTGGCATCTTTGGGCCAACTGTACAATAGGCACACAGAACACAGGTGATGCGTTTATATGTAGTTAGCTCATTTTCTTCAGTTCCTAGAATGATCTGGGTTATATTGGAAACAAACACTGCATTGATTATAATTTCTTTAAAGCAGCCTGTACTGCAGAACACACATTATATGTGATACATAAAGTGAATAGCAGAACCAGCTACACAGGTTACTTATCAAAATCTTCACTTTAAAACCCCAAACCAACCTGCAAGTAAGTGCCACACATACATAAGGACATGAAGCCTGCAGCAAATTACATTTACATATATATTTCATGGCAATTAAACCCTTGTCTTGGGAGTTAATGACATATTTTAATTGCTTTTAGCCATGGTTTTCTTTCTTAAAAATGCAACCTGTACTGGAGCAAGGAAAATACCCTTTCCCCTTTGACAATAGCTGTATTTTAAATCCCCAATTCTTGCTGTGATTATCTGCACAGGTAGACCTGAAAAATTCAGAAAAAATAGATTATTACAGCAACCTCAGTTCCTGCCTTTTCTTGTCTGGCTATACTGAAAGGAAGTACCCTCTAAAACTAGGATAATAAGTTTGTTTTTTTGTTTCTAGTAGAGCTCATTTATAGAAGGACATATCCCGTAACAGTCCTTGATGGCACCTTCTGGCATTACGCAGTTTGTTTGTTTGCCTTTTCAGCTCTCTGTATTTCACTGTCTTTACTTCATGTTCCTATTTCTTTTCCTTGTAGTACCAGGGTGGCTTTAGCTAGGACAAAAGTTATATATGAAAACCTTACGTCCTGTTTGTTACTCAGTATGTAACAACACAGCTGTAGAAGTAGCCTTATAATTTTTCTTTCTTACTGGGTCTCTGAATAAGCCATTCAAAGTACCAGTTGGTTATATTCTCCTTAACTGTAATGGCAGCTGCCACTGAGTTTCTGAAGCTGAGTTTGCTGTGACTGTGCAGTGACTAGTGGAAGGAAAATGTGCAATAATAGCAGAGAGAATTGTAGGTAGCAACAAGAAGCAATGACAGTGTCACCAGATGGTACAGGCTACAAATCTCGAGGCTGCTGAATGACATGCACAAAAAAAAACCCAGGACTCCTCAGGTATTCCCAGATTTACAGGGTTTAACCATTTTTTCTTGGTTTTAGGTCAGTCACGGGTAAAGAGACATTGCTCTCCACATTATATGGCTGTGGGAAGTGAGAGCTGTACGTGGTAAGAACGGAATTGTCAGGCATATGTACAAACATTATTCGTTTGGACTGTAGGCATCTGTAAGTACCTACAAACTGGTACCATTGAGAGGTTTTAGTCCTAAGCCTGCTATATTGTGATTTAATGAATATGTTACAGTATATTTAAGCTTATCTGGACATGTTCTGGTTTATCTGGGCAGAGATTTTCTATACAACGATTTTCAAGACTTCATGTGTTTTTCCAGGATTCCCTGCCATCTCTGGCCCTAGCAGGTCATATCCTGCCAACCAAAAGCCACACATCTGGGATTCCTTAAAATATTGCAAACCAGCTCCATGTGTATCAAACCATCTGCAGATGTGCAGTGTGGTTTGTTCTGTGCATGCCCAGGAGATTCAAAAAGTCCTAAAAGTGTTTGGTTTACGGTGCACTTGTAGAAGATATATGCATATAGATTTCCATACCAGATGTACTGAGATGTTATGCACTGACAGTGAGAAAGTTCACAGGGGAAATTTTGACCCTGCAGAGCTTTGTTCTGAAGGGTGTTTTAGCCTTCAGTGTTTCAAGTATTACAACTCCATGTAACTTTCTCTAGGCATTTTTTTGAAATGTCAGTAGTCACCAGTGAGGTTCTAAGACAGTGGAGCTGCCTAACACCCATAGTATCACTATAATTTTGTGGAGCTGTCAGAGGCAGAGAGGTTCAAATTCAGGGTATTACTACTTCTGTTCAATGCCCATTTCCAAATACCTTGTTGGGCATTATCATAGAATAGAATCATAGAATCATTTAGGTTGGAAAAGACCTAGTCATACAAAAGGTCATCAAGTCCAACCATTAACCTAGCACTGTGAAGTCCACCACTAAATCATGTCCCTAAGCATCATGTCTACTCATCCTTTAAATACCTCCAGGGATTGTGACTCAACC
>NW_010545236.1:0-3067 GCF_000687285.1 Phaethon lepturus
TCCAACCTTGGTGGTTCTGTGATTCTGTGATCTACTTGCAATTTTTATATAGCATTTACTTTTTAATGTCTTAGTACTAGTTTCTCCCTCATCACCTGGAACTGATGGGAAGATTGGTTATGCTCAAAAAGCAATTTAGAGATTGCTTCTAAAAATCAAAGTGTCTTTTACGATCAGTGCTTTCTGCAATGGGTATCCCTCTAATGAGAACTGAATTTAGACACTCCTGACTTTTGATCAGTATTGTACTATGCTGGAATAAATCTGGAAACATAGAAATGAAAAGCTGCTACTTCTGTAACCATTCTCTTGAGCTGTCCCCAAAACCACTTAAAATTATTTTTATTGTGAAGTTACAATGTCTTTTCTGTGAAAATGATGTAAAGATAAAAATTAATTTGAGTTCTAATACCCTGCCTGCCCTGTGTATGCCTGTTTTGTCTAGACTGTGAGCAATGAGAACCAGACACCATCTGAAACGTTAATTTAGTTTTTTAAGGAAATGAGGCTTATATGATCCTGATATCTGTCTGTGTCCCCTTAATGACTTTTGAACTCATTGTCTGATTTTAAGATAACGTGACAGAAGTGGGGGAACAAGAAGATAGTTAAGCTACTACAGGTTTTGTGAAAATTAGAAGATGGATGGAACAGGCTGCCCAGGGAGGCAGTGGAGTCACCGTCACTGGAAGTGTTCAAGAAACATGTAGATGTGGCACCAGGATAGAAGAGAGAGAGCTATAAAAGACCTGAAAGCCAGCTGCAAGAATGTACATATGGGATTAAAGAATCCATAGTCAAGATCTCTTATAATTTCCCCTCTGCAGGGAAAAAAACGTAGAATCTGAAGTTTCATTTGGTCAAGAAATACAAATAAACAGCTTTATTAGTCTGGTGCCCAGGGAATTAGTCTGCTTATTTGCCGAAAAACAGCAATGCATCCCACGATGCACAGGAGGAACTAATGCTACAGCATGACAGGGATCAGATTGTCCTGATCCTGGGCTGGGGATCAATCACAGAGGCTGGGATTGGCAGCCTGCAGAGCTGGCACAGCTTGGAACAGACACCAAGCTGCATAAATGCAGTGTGAAAACAGAGAGTTTACTACAAGTGTACTCACTTGGATTTGGCTGCCAAAAATTTAGGAACTACAAGGGCATAAAGCAGCCTTGACAAAAGTAGGTCTTTTGATCAGTGACCTGCATACCCAATGTTTCACTGCAGGGCTGCAGAGAGAAGAGATGCCAACTTGGATGTCTGCAGATTCTCTGCTGCAAGAAAGATGATTAAGCTGTTTTTAAAAGCCCCTTTTCCTAGCATGGGTGAAAGGAAGAGCATAACTGGTATTAAGCAGCTGCCCCTGGAACCGTCATTCATAGTGACACTGTACTAGCAGAACAGTGCTGTGAGAGAGGGCAAGCAGGTATGGTATGTTTTACACAGAGCGTGTAGGGTGGGACCAGGAAGATGAACTGAGAAAGATCTGAGAAAAAAAGAAGTTGGATTTCTTTCTTTCTTACTACATCTCTGGGCTGTTACTCATTTTTGTGTTCAGTCTCTCCCTGTTTTCAGCCCAAAAGTTCAGGGGCACTCTGAAGTCATTCTGTACTTAGCTTAAGGGCAAGCACGTGGCAGAGTCAGCTGCATTTTATCTACTTCCTTTCTCCTTGGGGAACCCTATTCCACTTGTAGCAGAGAAGGGAGCCCTTCCTCTGAGCATGGAGGAGAAGGTCTAACGCCGGGAACAAGAATTCATCTGTGCATGTGCTGATGATGTTGTACCAGGTTTGCAGGCATGTGAAACAGCTCATTGGCCTAGAAGAAGATGCTTCCTAGGTGTCACATTCAAAATGCAACTGTGTCCTCCGCAACTGCTAACAGTATAATAATAATTATCATGTAGCAAGCTCTGTCTGGTAGATGGAGCTCACTGATCCTTTCTGTCAGCCAGTCGCTGTGTTGGAAGTTGTCTAGACAGGGAGTTATTTTATTTATTTCAAGTATAGTTAATTCATTTTCTATTCATAATGACAACCAGCTCACCTGCACGCTGCCCTACATATCTTCTCAGAGGTCCCTGGTGACGGACACCGCACATCCAGCAGACCACCCGGCGGCAAACCGGGGTTTTTTATCCCGGCAGTCACAGGAGGGCACTGTTAAACATGGTCTCCCGCTCCTCTACACGAGGGAATTCCTGCCTGCAGGAATATTAGAGAGTTTGTAACGTCTTAATGCCTTGGCAAACGGTTATACTTTTCAAAGTCATACTTTAGGCCTGCCTCCTCTGGTGGTGTAAGCTGCTGATAGCAGAAGGACATCCTAACTGTGTATTTACTAATAAGGAATGTGACCCTTGTAATTTAGCTATTCCTTTGCAGTGGCAAAAAAGGAACAGCAACTTGTCTTGTGTAGTTCTCAGCCCTGCACCCAAATTCGAGGGGTCCCTGAACCATCCTCTGGGAGAGAAGGGAAGAAGGGGGTGGGGTGTTTTTGGTAAGAAACAAAATTTAAGCCACCACAAATTACTCTTCTCTTCCCTTTTCTTTTAAGTCGCACCACACAGGCAGTAGCCAACATTTGTTTAAAATATATTTTCTCAACACAAGGCTAGGTTATGGCACTCCCTGCCACAAGACACGTTGCGATCAGAAAACTAGCATGACTTGAAAGAATCTGAATTCTTTCACGCCCATGAACACCAGCAACACTGAGTCTTCAAAATTAACACAATTAATTTTAAATGGATATTAGTGATTCTACTTTGTAGCTTAAGTCATCTCTTTAGAGAAGCCACGTAGGGGTTTGCTGTTACGCGTTTCCTACTGCCTGGTGGTTGTGCAACTCCAGAAAGTACCAGGCAGGTGGCACAGCGCTGTGCTAACGTGGCTGCACCACTGTCAGCACCAAGCTATGTGGCAGTCTCTCTGCCCAGCTCTTTCTTCACAGTGCCATGTAGACAAACCCTATATCCTATAGTATCACTGCGTTAAAGCTTGTACCTGGCACATTAGAAAAAAACTTGTACCTGGCGCAAAGAACTGGCTGGATGGCCAAGCCCAGA
>NW_010545237.1:0-7256 GCF_000687285.1 Phaethon lepturus
GGGGCGATTTTCCTGTTTGTGATAACGAGATGTCATTCCAACATTAAATGTCGTTCTCTCTATAAAGAGCCCCAGGCAACTTTGTGGGTCCTCTGCACCAGCTGTTTCTTTCTACAGGTTTGTTCCTACTGCACCCCACTCTCTGCCGGAATTGATCCGGCAGGTTTGCCAAGCCTTATCCTTATTTCAGCCAGAATAACAGAACAGCCACTCTTCTAATGCCGTTGTAGGCCAGTTTGTTCAACTGGGCATTCACAGAGGGTTGCTGCCCTGAAAGGCAGAAGATACAACCCAGGAGTTTGCCAACACCCTTGCCTGGTCCCTGGCTCCCGCTGACTGGGGACCGGGGTTGGACAGAACACATTTTCGTGTTCTGAACACTAAATCCTGCCTTTCCTGAGCCCGTCCAGCGAGAAACCTGCAGTTCCTGCTAGCAGTGAGCTCAGAGCAAGCTGAAAGAGGAAGTGGAGCTGCAAATCAGTACATGATGCCTGCCACACCATTGTCTGAAGAGAAGTTTTTACATACTTGGAGATAATCGGTCCATTCACAGTTGCAGAGGGCCTGCGATTTCCTAGGACCACGGCAGTTTTGGTCAAAGGGTCCTCTCACAGGCTTGCTCTCCCGCTTCCTTCTCCTTGTTGTTCTGGGCATCTTCAAACGGCTGTTGGAAAGACTTGTTAAAAAAAAAAAGTGCTAAAGGTAGTGTGGCTTTGTAAAACTTCACCGTGCTTACTTGGTCACAACCCTCTCAGGTGCTGAGTCTACCCAGGAATGGCTTTTAAAAGCTGGTGGCATCAGCCATCTCCCGAGGCTTTGTGTGGAGGCAGTTTTAAACGAAGGCTTACTCACTTCTGCGGGTGCGGTGAGGACCATCTGGCAATGGTTAGTTTGTTATTACTCGTTTTGTCGATTTACTCTAACCCTTACCGATGCTTCAGCGTGAGACAGATCCTCAGGCGAGCTTGTTGAGTTCCTGTCTGGGAACTTCCCCAGCCTCCTCCACTATAAACACAGATGCAAAAAACTCATTTGGGTTTTCTGCTCCAGTACTGTCTTTTCTACATATTCCTTTTATATCTCAATAGCTGATTCCTTCTAGAAAATGTCTTTCAGGCTTCCTGCTCCTGACGAGACTGAAAAATGACTTCTTATGCTTTTTAAGTCTTTTTGCTAGTTGTGTGTCAAACTCTGTTTTTTACGCATTTTTTACATTTCACTTGCTTATAGTCTTTTCTGTTTTCCTCATCAAAAAACAAATCAAACTTTTTGAAGGATGCCTTCCTGTTTCTGATAGCCTCCCCTCTCCCACCTTCTAGCCATGTTTGATTTTTTCGCCATTTTTTTAGCCACGCTTGATCCTCCGATGCGCTTTTTTGACTGGTGATATGCATTTGTTCAGAGCTTCCAGTGTGATGTCCTTCAGTAGTCTCCATGCTACATAAACCCCTTTTATTCTTTTAGCTACCCCTTTCAGCTTTTTTCCAAGAAGCCTTCTCACTGTTACAGAATTCCCCTTTCCAAAATTAAGAACAACAGGATATTTCCTTGGCTTTTGTTGCTCTGATCAGAGTGGTAACTCTTAAGTACGTAAAGGTCACTGATTCAAACAGATTAGTCAGGTCCTGTTCTCTGTCTTCACCAAAATCAAGTGTTGCTTCTCTTCTCTTGGCTTCCCTGACCAGCTGCTCCATAAAGAGTCATTAATAGTGTCTAACCATTCACACTCAGACATAACACCTACGTGGTCTACATCGAGACACTGGACATTTCCCATTGCAGTTGTGTTTTCCGCCCTTGCCGCCTCCCTTGTTTTCATCATCTCTGTTAAGTTAGCTCATGGAGTTAATCCGATGTTATACAGGTAGTAGACATCGCCACTTATTTCCATGTCGAGATGTCACCAAACCTGTTAATAATCTCCCTTGTGTTAGGCGTGGAAATATAATTTTTGGTTTATAATGTCAGATTGCACATCTGTCCTAGAATGGAGTGCACCAGACCCCGAAGGTGCCTGCTTTTCTCTGCCAACTGCATAAGGAGTCCAGACAACTATCTCCAATGTAAGCATCTGCTTTCGGATCGATGAATCCTGCCTGGAAGTTGTTCTTGTTTTGAAAATTATATTATTTACACATCCCAGTATGGCATTTGTATTTTTTGCCACCATGTGACCCTGGAGTAAAGGTGTGTCCCAGTTTTGGGAACAGGACTCCATGCAGTACTTCGTGCAAGGCCAGGAACTAGCAACACTTCGCCCACGCAGATGACTCCTGCCGCTCTTCAAACTACCTTTTCTCTTCTCACGTGCACTACCCTAACTTTGTATTTTTGAAGAGAGAGCATTGTTACTGTAATGGTGGTCATCACACATTTGAGACCTGCACAGCACTGCACGCCATGCGAGAATTGTGGAGGAAAAGGCAAATAAAAGACAGTGCTGGCAACTGAGCAGCTGATGAAACTACTAATTTTTCTTTTGTGCTTTTTCCGGCTTCATTTTAGTAGTAGCCTTAGTTTTGACTGCTTTTCCAAATTACATCTTCTTTTAAAGAACAAAAACTGGAAGAAATAACTAAAAGACAGACTTGCTGATGCCAGCAATTGCATCCTATTGCAATGGATTGTAATTTCGTCTTATCTATATTTTGTGTTTAATAAAAGTCTGCATTTACTTTGATGCTTGCAGTCATCCCCTTTACTATCGGGGACAGGGTAGGAAGCTGTAGGTAAGCCAAACAGTTTTACTGAAGTAAAGATGGACAGGCTCAATGAGAATCCTAAACCAACCAACAGACTTACACCCTCATGTTCCCAAATTAATAAGCACTAAATGTTTCATTACAATCAGTACTGAATTTGACACATAAATCAATTTTTACCCAGGACAAACCGTAACGCTACCAAGGACAAACTATAAAATTAACCAAGCCCAAACATCTTCTATAGATCGATAATTCACTCATCTCTAAAGTTACATAAAATAAGGCCAACAGACACTTTAAATGTGCCAGGGACATAACATGGAAACCTGTTTTGTGACATTTTGCCACAAAGCAATGTGTGTATTAATAGTAGTTGTCGTATGTGCCATGACTATAAGCACATACAGAATCCTAATTTCCCTTGCCTCTAAACTCGTGATTATGGGGCTGTTGCGGTTACATGAACCAGGTAGCTATGGTGTCCAGAGCCCATGTCATGCTTGCTTCCGGTTTAACAGAAATCGTCACAGCAGATGTCAGCAAGGTAGTCAGGGCTGCCTCACCATGCCATCAGCCACACTGTCAGCACCTGCAGATGCGTCTCATCCACCCTGCTGATTCCAGAGATAGTGGTGTTGAAGAATTGCATAACCACTGTACCTTCAGTAGGACCAGGTCTCTTTTCGCATTAGGGGCAAATGAGTCAGGGAATAAAATGCCTGAGGTCTGAACAGCATGACCGCGAGAGCTGCAAGACTACTGAGATCCTGTGGTGGAAAAGAGTCTCCTAATGTTCAAAACTCACGTGAATTTTAGCACAAAGGAATGAGAAAACAACATATATCTAAATGCCTGTTTGGGGAAGGCTAGAAGTCAATCATCCCAGGAGTGGCTTTGGTGTATTTTGCCTTTATTCAGGAGTATCTTCATGTGCTTCTGTTCAAGAAGGTAATCTAGAACATTTATTAAGTACTACAGATCTTCTCTGACATCAGGAACAGGCTCTCCTCCTCTGCAGGACATTTCTGCCTTGGGCAACAGCAGGAAAATCTACATGAGAAATTGTGGACCGGCAAACATCTTGGAAACCATCCAATATTCAAGATGTGGTTAACAGCACCTTGGAGGATGTTGCAGAGATGTAGATCCCCGAGACAACAGGTTAACAGACACAGAGCAACCAGGAGTCAGACCACTGGGCTATCAAAATTGAGTTGGCTGAGTCTTGCCGTGTTTTGCAAAGATTAGGAGGCAAAACTTAAACTGAGTTGTGGTAAGTTTCAGCCTGAAAGTATTTTCTTGCACTTAGGTTGTTTGCAATTTCCCACTTTTCTAAAAATTTCTCAACATTTGAGCATTGCTTTCTCAGTTTAGTGTGGGCCATTCAGATTGGCTGTTTGGAGTGTTGGCTGTGTTGGTTAGTTTTGTTTTGACATAGTGATACAGTTCTGTTTGTAAACTGGATTGTTTTACCTCTGGAGTTGATAACCTAGTTATAGAAGCAGAATTTAAATTCTAGCATGAAGTTTTCTCATGGAAACAGTAGCACAAAAAAGATTAATTTCTGGTTTGTTGCTTTGATTTACTCTTTACATAGTCTGGCAAAATGGTATCATAAATTCAGGTTTAGGTTTTCTTGTACTGAATAAAAAAATGCCAGTTTTGGCAAAAATGCCAAAAAAGGTCACATGGTACAAACTAACAACCCAGAATAAACCTACCCTCCTAGGCCTAGTTTATCAAAAAATGTTTAACTGGTTAGTTTGGGACCGGAGTCCGTGTGCCAGGCTAGGTGTATCGGTCCATGCCATTCTAACACGTCATTAAATCCTTTTCATCTTTCCACACCTGATGTAACACTACTGTACAGCCATAAAGCCTCTGTAAGCTCCATACGGTGTGCTGTGGCTAATGTCGCAATGAGCCTGCTGCCTGTCTGGATCATATTCTTGCTGCTGTATTAACAATGGTGGGACCATGGTCTCCTCTGCTTGAATACTGAAGGTGAGCAGCAAGGATGGAAGGCCTTCATCGCATGGCCAACGCTTCTTTTATCTGCTGCTTGGTTTTGGTCACAAATAAACATATGATGACTTCTGTGATTTAGAAAAAAATTCAACCAGCCATGGCCACCTCCCCATTGGTTTGATAGGTGACTTCCTATTCTTTCCAGTTATTACTGCATAAAGGAGTATTTAATTGTTCCTTCCACTTGGCCTGAAGGAAGGGTGTTTAGAATATCCATAGGCTACAACCAGGCCTGTTATTTTCTATAGGTCTACACAGTAACAGCCTTTTACACTTTCAGCATAACGGTATCGTGTGGCAGTTCATCCTGTCTATTCAGAGGGAACTGATCTTCTAATGATTATTAAGGTCAGTCTATGGTTTAAAAAACATTTTTAGAAAAGTCAAAATGTTTGAACAAACATGGGGTGAAAAGGAAGGCATAGCAAATGTAATGCAAAAATTAATAGCAAATTTTAAATATGTGTTTGATTTCCAGTGAGGGTTTTGATCCAAGCTTTCAACCAAGTTGCATGACAAGCAAGTTGTTCGGGAGAAAATGTTGACAGACTCTTCAACAGACTCCTGTTGCTTTTCCACAAATGTACAAAGACTTCTCACAGAATACAGAAGGAGTGAAACAGTAACTGCAGGGAGACAGGTGAAACCTTTCAAGGCAGCTGACAAAAGCAACTGAAGCACAAACCATGTTGGCAATGGAGAACTTCTGCTATCGGACACAGACTCTTGAAAGAAGACCAAGAGCTCTTGAAATGTGTTTCAGACAATTTTTAGTTCAGAAGATGGAGACAACTACTGGAAACGCTATTTAAAATCTTGATTAATACAGGAGAACTTGAAGGTGGCATAAATTACAGGCAATGAGAGAGAAAGAAACCCATTGACAGAACAGAAAACCATCCTAACATGGCAGACAGACAGTAAAGACCAACATAAAGATGAACAAAGTACAACAGAGTTGTAAGGGCAGCTTTAAAAATACATAAGCAGTCTTTCCAAATTGTGCAAAAAGTGGAAACAAGCGGACAGCTACAAATTAGTAGAATGGAATAGCACAGGCATGTAGGAACAAAATGAAAGACAAAGGTCCAAAAGTAGTTACAAGGAAGAAGCAAACAGGGCTAGAGGAACATGTTCTCTTTATACGCATTGGAAGTAAGAGCAAAACAAAAGAAAATCTTATTACTGACAGAAAATGAGAACAAATAAAGGAAAACACAAAAAATCCCTCTGCCTTCTTTGCTTCAGCCTCCAAATAAAGTGAATTGCCACCAGTTACTAAAGCCGACGTTTAAGGAAGATGACACCAACAGGTAGCAGCAGGGAAGAACAGACTGAATTCTACTTGGTTATGTGGTTACACCGAGGTCAGCAGTGCCTGGAAAATGCACTCCCCGGTACTTAGGAGGCCAGTAATAGACATTTTTGAGTAATGGGTGTGTATCCACAAAAAAGCAACAGCATTTGACGGTTATACATCGTCTGGAGGAAGAGGGAGAAAGGTGGACCCGTGGATGGAAAATCACTCAGTTTAAGTCCAAGCTCCAGAAAGATAATAAAATACTGAGATATAAGCACTTTGAGAATGAGGTAGTGTACAGAGTGACAAATCAAAAAGTCGCCATTGGTTTGTCAAGAGTAGGTGGAACAGCTGTTCAGATAGCAGCATTGCTGAAAGGGATCAGGGGATTACAGGGGATCAGAAAAAGAATCTGAACCGCCATGGTGATGCCATTGCAAAGTCAGCAAATGCCACGCTGAGACAGGTTACCTAATTAACCTGATTATTGGATATAGATGTAAGGAAGAATGCAAAGTTCAAGAGAGCCTGGAGGATCCTAAGAATGATAAAAGGTTTACAAAATATGGCCTCTGAGAATTTGTTCCATTTAGAAAAATGAAGTTTACAGGAGAGCATTATATTATGTGAAATGATACAGGATCTAAAATGTCATTGTAAATTTAAGTTGATTAACTGTTCTCTGCATCTGCTAGAGGCTGGGCAAAGAAACTTTAATTCACAACCAAAGTACAGTTTAGGTGCTGGGGAAAACTTTGTGTTTTTAAGGACAGTTGAGTGCTGAAACAGGCACTTTGCAGAATCTCCTTTATTGAAGGTTTTTAAAAAGAGATTAGACTGGTTTTTGGCAAGGATAGTCACACCTCTGAGCGACAACTCCTGCTTTTAAGTCTTAGTTGCGAAGTCCTTCGGTCCTAAAGGTGGGATTAATACACGCCTTGTTCTTTTCCCAGAGAAATACACAAAACAGAAGGCACAAACCCTGTAGAAATTGCAGTTATGATGGAAACAAGAGCAAATTTTCCTTAATTTGTGCAGAAGTCCGAGACTTCACCCTACGGCCTACCTCAAACTCATAGGCCCAGCTCCAGGAAAGATCTCACGCGCTTCAGCGGAGATGTAACAGACCGAAAAGGCAACTCGGAACCAAAGCTGGACCCGAAGATCCCTGGCCAGCTGTTGCCCAGCCCCAGGGGTTGTTACACCCCACGGTCACCCCATTT
>NW_010545238.1:0-18136 GCF_000687285.1 Phaethon lepturus
TTATATATATATAATCTGCATGCAGTGCATTTACAGTCTATATGTGCACACTGAAATGGCATGGGAATTGTAACATGCATCTATTCTGCATGCATTTTTCTGAATATAATCTGCATATGTGTCTTCTTGAGATAGATGTTCATTCAGGTTATTAAGCAATTTGGTTTTGAATTACACTGGAATCAAAATCCACAATATTGATAGACATTTCATTCATGCTCCGAAGGCAGCAACATTTCTTTAAAATTTTTAAGCTTCAATGTATGCCATAGCAAGAAGACATTAAAAAAAAATAGGGTATGAGACAGCTTTTCCTACAAGATTTACAAATAAGTGCAGTTAATCTCAGGGGTTTTTTTGTTCCAAGAGTACATATTCAAGCTAACAGTATGTACTAGGAGAGGGTTAGATACCAGTTCAAATCATGGAGACAGGGTAGTTCTGTTAAAAAAAAAAAGTAAGACAATTTGAATCACAGAACAATTTAGGTTGGAATAGACATGGAGGTCACCTGGTCCAACCCCGCATTGTTCTGAGCAGCCCAAGTCCAACCAGAAAAAATAAACTGTGAATATCCAACATATGAAAAAAAATCCTTGTTGCGTTAAGTCTTCTAAAGCAGTAACTGTTAAAAATGAACATAGCACAGTGCAACTTCAGTTGAGAAAGTTAAAAATCTTGAAAATTAAAATCCACTAGGTTACTTCCATAGTGAATCACTCATGTTCATTTTTAATAGGTGTTTTCAATAATGTTAACTTACACAAATAATGAGGATTAAAAAAATGCAAAAGAACAGCAACCTGTACTGTTCTGCTATATGGTAAACAGGTATTTTAAAGTGTTTTTTCCAGTGACAAAAATGCACTAAAAATATTTCACATATACTGTCAGTATCCAAACATAAACTAAGGTATCCATATGTTTAAAACCAAACAACAGGAAAAAACCCAAACCCCAATATCCTGCAATTCAATTAAACATAATTTTAAAAATCCAAGATTCTAGATGATAATGATGATTCTGAAGTTAACATCGTATTAAGTACTTTGTTAATGTTTAAATTTTTTTTTACCTCCTAGGACTGTAAAACCTTAATATTTTTGCTACAGCAAATTAAGCTTTTAAAAAAGGGTACAATTTTAATATAAAAGTAATGTTTGCATAAAGAGAAATTGATGTTTTTCAAATTTTAAGGTCAGAAACAATGGAAAATTTTCCTTTACAAGAGAAATATGTCAGTAATGCAGTGGCTGGCCGGACCAGTATTTTATAAGTTCTAATTATATATTCAAGTCAGGAGTATCTGGATCAACAGCTAAATATAGTGCCTTTAGAAAGTGGTGTTCTATCTCATCTTGTACATCTCTATTACTCTTATGTAGTTTAATCTCACACACATGCACACACAAGAACCTTGAGCAAAATTTCACACCTGTGCACTCCAAAGTGAACATGTACAAATTCACAAGTGTATAGTATAAGGCAATTTAAGCCCTACTCTACTGCAAATGCATTTTCTAATTCAACATATTGTGCAACGTAACAGGCAATGTTTGTATTACCTGACTCTGAAAACTGCATTGATAAGCCTGTATTAAAACAGCAAATAACCTCCTCCTCTTCTCTGACACTGTGTTTATTAGAATATACATATTAAATATATTTTCCTCCCCCAGTACAAATAGAGAGGTTTTCCTATGGTGGGAATAAAGCTAAGCTCTGTTAACTAAATACTTAATTTACAAGTGACACAAAACTACTGTATTTATTTCTTTAATTACTCACTAGGTGGAATGGACCCATTAAATAAATGGAAAACATTTTACGCAGCTCTTTTTGAGGCTGCAAATCTCTCCAATTCATCTGTCTTTTTATCAGAGTTTGCAGTGAATGAAGTGCATCACAGATATCATTTCCTTCTCTGTTTGTTAAAGGACCAGTATCACAAGCTAGAAAATACAGAACATTTCAGCACTCTCTCCTCTTCTAAACAGGCACTGCGTCACAGATAAGTCACTCATCCTTCCTTATGATTTAATTAAGCCACTGGATCTTCCATCCACATTTAAAAAAACTGAAAAAGTTATAGATACATACTCATAGGTGAAATACAACGTAATGGCTATATTCTTTAAACTTCACGTTTATCTCTTCTACAAGAATATAGACAGAATTGTTGGAAAGTGAAGATAGAAAAGGCTCAATTAAAAAAAAAAGTGCTACGTGGAAGAATAACTGCCCTTTAAACGTAGTACTGAGAGCATTCAATGTGTGAGTTCACACTTACATACAACACTCCAGCCGTTAAATAAAGCAAGCTGCCACAGTCACACATTAAAACAAACTTCGTAGAGACCATACATTCAAAAAACCTACCAATAGGCAATACTGTACTAAAATGTAAACAACCATTGTGTCACAGAAGCCTGCCAGTTGGGACTGAAGTTTCATGAACCCACTTAAGAGGAGTTATTTGCTAAAAGTCTATTATAACTGCTCACCTGAAATAGGCTGAAACAAAGAAAAGCCTATAATAGTGTCTAAATTTAATTTTTTTTGTTCTTCAGACATTGATTTGCTTTCATTCGACAACATTAAGCAGGCAATTTCATAACAACTGAGTAAAAAAAACAGGCATTACTTTAGCAGAACATGCAGAACATGGAGTTTTTCTACTTGGTTCCATTAACTTAGAAGCAATTCAGGCCCAATGGAAGCAAGAGTTCTTTTCCAAAGTCAAGTCTGCAATCCTGGCTGATCATCGACATCCTTCAAGGGGTCCTGTCAAGGCATCGAGGCTGCTGTCTGTATCTGAGGCCAATGTTTGCTCTGTTGACATGGATGAAATGTCATTGATAGATGATGACTGGGAAGGACTGGTGTTGCTATTCACTGCTGCATCTGTGCTAAGTAAACCAAACATAATAAAATCTGAGGCAAGACAATATTACAGGTACAAACAACCACACTTCTAGGCTCTGAGCATCACTTTCCCCACAGAAATCCTTAGAAAATAAAGAAATTAATAAACAGTAGAAAAGCAAGCATTAAGTTTCCTAGCCCTCAAAACCCAAGATGCATGTTAAGAGATTTTTATTTTTCTTCCTCTCTGGCGAGGAAGGAGGAAAAAAAAAAAAAGGCAATGTATAATGTGAATAATGATCTAAGTATCAAGAAATCTAATAAATACAGTTAATAAAAGACAGTACAATATTGCAATTACTAAACCGAGAGAACAGCAAACATCAAGGATTTGATGATGGGCATAAATACTTTGCACTATTAACTATTTTAAAGGAACCCTACTGATGTTCAACCCTGCATGAAAGGGACCCATTCATGCAGAGCCACAAAATAAGCATTCAGCATAAAAAAGTCTCTATGGAACAGGTGACATAACATGTTATCAATTATTTCATTTGACGACTGAGCCCTTTCGGGAGAAGGCAGCTTAGGGTGTTGAGCACACAAGACTTCTTAAGTTTTCCTACAACTTGCTTCATAACAATGAAAAACTACTGCACAGGGATCTCCCAAGGCAGATCAGAATCAAGAAGTCTTGAACAGCAAAACTGTTGCCTACCTGGATTACGAAGCAGGATTTCTTCATTCACTAGTGCGACAGATCAGCACTATCTATCATAGTTACAGGAGAACTAGTGAAACAATGACTAACCTGAGGGCTGATCTTTTACCACACCATTCTTACTCCTTTCTTCCCAATCCATTACTTCTTTGTATATTAATTCTTACGAGAGAAGGGTGGGAGGAATGAGAGAAGAGACAGAAAAAAAATTGTAAGGTCACAGAGGATTTGTATACAATTCACGTATGCTTAAAGGTACAACTGTAGAGATATTTATTCCCCCCCACTTTTGTTTTAAAGGCCTACAGCAATGATTAGAGAATTGTGTGGATGTTCTTTATGCATCACAGAAAGACATTAAGCATGTACCAAAATCAATATATTTTATAAATGGAATAGCTATCCATTTAAAAATTAACAACCATCTCACCCCAAAACTTTATGTATACCTATGATGCACTAATATTAACTGTAACAAAAAAAAAGTTAAATCAGACTTGGGTTTAAAAAAAACCATATGGATAACCCCTGTGTAAATTTTACTTTGATAACAAAAACATACACAAATTTTATTCTTAAGGAACAATCTCCATGGACACATTGAGGAAAGTCTAGAAATTCTGAAGTAGGTTAAACAAACTTAGGATACAGGCACCTGAACAACAACAAAAAAAATCAGAACTTTAAAGGAGCATCCATTATCCTGTTTGATATGTCTGTAGTACGGTCCATGCAAGACGGCTTACCTTGGCCCCTTCTAGAGCAAAAGGATTATGACTGCTGCAGAGCAGCAGGTACACTAAGTTATACCTTCAGTTAACTCACAGTAGCTTGCATATGTACCCATAGTCTTAATGTAACTAATGGTAACAATATTTAAATAAAGACGGCTCTAATTCTGAGTAACAACACTTACAAATGGATTCAATTAGATTTAACTGATCCATTTTTAATTTTCCACCTTGCATTAATCCAAAATAATTTGAAGCGTACCTGCGCAGACATGCTCTAAAGAAAATATATATAAGCCTGAATCAGTACCTGAAATTTATAGAGCTATTTTACAAAAAAAAAAAGCAGCTTTCAAAGTAGTCAAAGACGTCTATGACCCTTGGTCCTGTGATGGTAGATGTTTACAATATGAATTGCATCACCACTTAATGTCTTTGACTAAAACTATATGGTGTAATTGATATCAATACCACAAGGCCATTCATTCTTTTGTTTACATCAACAGTTTAACCTCGTTGGTCAATAAATAAAGAATGAGAGAAAAAAAAACAGAAAAAACTATTCTGCTATTTAAGACCTCTGGAACAAATTAATTAGTAAATATTGTCAAGAGATATGGCTTAAATAATACACACTGAGAAGAGGCACATGTTTCTCTTTCAGAGAATTTTCTATCAAGAAAAAAACCTATTGAGATTACAAATACTTAATAACAAAATATTCAGAGGAAGGGAAAGTAAAAAAAAAAAAAAAAAAAGAACTGCAGCATTTTGTTGAACAGACTTCAGAATGTTACATATATATGTACATATACGCATGTATATATATTTTTTCACTCCAAAGAGAACATTTATCCATTATTGATTTCTCTTCATATTGCCCCAAGCAGTACTGCATAATCGGAATAGTGGGTTCCAGTCAGTTACACAATCCAGCACATGGGTACTGCGAGCCACGGATTAATAATACAAGCTGTTACAATAAATGTCATTTATCATGCTCACTTTTTACCTTTCCATTCTTCAATTGCATGTTCTCTTTCTTCCAATTGGGCATCATAGATTTGAGGTGGAGGCTACAAAGAATAGAAAGTCTATAGTGTATCTACTGTATCAGATTAACACAATCAATCATAACTAAAAAACCTAAAAATGACAACTTTTTTCACATTTTCTTACCCTCATCTTGGCAGCCTATTCACTATACCTCAAAGGCACATTCATTTTACAACATCAGAATTTTCTTTTTAGTCCTGCCTCCCACTGAAAGGCTATTTAAAAGCATCAACTAAATTTAAACTCATTATAACGCTTTATGGGGCCTTAGAGAAAATCCCCTCTTCAAAAAGCCCTAGATTACCACCACATAGGCAACTCATTCTCTAAAGTAAAAGAAACTATTAACTCCACCCCAGTGGCTGTTCTTCAGGTGATTCTGCCGCTAATGTTGATCTGAAGGCTTAATGTATGACTTTTGCTAGCCAAAGAATGAGTGCAAAGCATGCTCTTGACTAAAACTGAAGGTATTCTTTGAAGTTATTAAACTGGTATCTCAAAATTTATTTTAAATGTGAACTTACAGCTTCTGCTTCAGCTGGATCATACCAGACAGTAATATAAGGATGACGTAAGGCTTCATCTACAGAAATTCTCTTGTCTGGATCTACTACAAGCATTTTTGATAATAAATCTCTAGCTTGACTGGCTAGAAAGTAAAAATGAAAAGAATACACATGTAAGAGAGCTGTAGCGTTTAACGTCTGACACAGAAAATTAATACTGGGAACATAGGACATACACTGTAACAGATTTCACTCTGAAAACAGGCCCACAAAGCCAAGCTTTCCTATACAGCTACTTTTTTTTTTTTAATGAGGTCCCACCCCTTTAGTGTAAATGTTATTTTACTATTATCCAAAATAAACCCTGCAGCTGACACCAACCAACCTCAATTTTGAACAGTTCCGCTGTTACATGGCTCACATTTATTTGGCACTAACTACTGAACATAAAACACACTAAGCATTTTTAATAAGTTTTTAAAAATACACTAATGATCCAATGTCTGTAATATCAAATTAGTTTTTCTTTTAAAGGTGTTACTGCACCGTAACTGTCTACCCATCAACGCAATGACACTTCACTGACATTTCTTTTTGGTCTGAATGATCACTGTAATACTGAAAAAAAAAAAACCCTACAAAAATTTGACCATCTAGAGAATATAATATGGTGAGTTTTTTCATTTTATCACTAATTATCTAAAGTCAAAGTACAGCAAAACTCAATTATATGCACACATCAACTAGAAAAAGATAATTACACAAATAACCTCCATAACAAGTATTACTTTCAGAGAACACTTAGGCGACAGACATTATTCAATAGATTAGAATTAAGAGAATTAAACAGAATACTGAGGACAGGGAAATAGGTCTGTATTTAATGACTACTATTAGGATTCCAGGACATGTCACAAATGAACAAAACAGAAGGTATGCAGCTTCTAATGTTGACACCTATTGCAATAAAGATTTTATAGTAGTTCTTTTTAATTAGTGTACTGCAGACATTTTAAATTAACATCTTTTTTTAAAAGAGAAAAAAACTCGCCTTACTTTTTAACTTGTCACGATCAGATTCTGATGGAAATATCCAGTCTGGGAAAAGCTCTTCAAATTTAATACCAGGATATTTTGGCCTGTTTTCTACGTAATTCCTCACTGTAGGCTGTAGTTTTTTCATGAAGTCTGCTGATGGTGTTCCTAATTGTTCAATAACTTTATTCCATTGATCAATATCTGCACCATATCTTTAGGAAAATCAGCTGAAGAATTTGAAGGCTGCACTATACAAAAATATCACTTACAGAAATCTGAAAAGTTAATGAAAACTTGAACAAAGGACACAAATATGAACTTCATTCTAGCATCAACAGTATTCTGAGCTGCCATGCAAAAAGCTAGCTTGACGTAAAAATAAGATTCAGATTTTGTCATCTTAAGGACAGGCTAGAAGTGCTACACAATGCATTATGCTTAAATATCTTTTGATAATTATTATCTATAGGCTAGTATTGAAAGCAATAATTTTGGAGTCCAAAAGAAGCTTCATTTGGCAATTGTATCCATAGCAAAACAACTATAAGGACAGAAAAGAAAGGCTGCCGTTGAATCTTCTGAAGTACAACATAATACCATCAACACTGAAGATTCTTGAAGATAGCAAAAAATACATGAAAAAAAACCTAAAGCAGAAATACGTGTCATTCAAAGTAAAGAATTTTGTGCCTCCCTCCCAAGGAAGTGAGGCTTTGGGTTGTACCATTTTGGGGGGCCAGTCTGTTTGGATGGTTGGGGGTTTTTGTTGTTGTTTTTTTGTTGTTGTTTGGTTTGGGTTTTTTAAATTTTCGACTTCAGAAAAGGTTCAAAGAAGTTCTGAACAGCGAGTCCAGATTCCCATAGGTTATTATAGCAGGTTCTTTTGTTTAAGTGTATCAACTGTGATAATACTCAAAGACTACTCTGTTCTTCAGAATTTAAGCATTTTGCAGGAATTGCATTTACAAGCCGCAAGTTGAAATTGAGCCTCATGTTTCTTCTGGACTGTCCCTTCTCCCTCTTTCAAATGAAGGCACTTCCCCTAGACATGGTGACACATTATAGAGATACCAGAATCCGCTCTGAATAAGCCTAGTCAAGATAACAAAGCTCATTTATCACACTAAGACGACACTGAATTACTATTCCTGATATTTAAGCTTACTCAGATTTACACGTTACAGTTTGTCCTTATAAAAGATGTGCAATTCCATTGACCTTGCAAACTTTCATAGCTAAATTCATAATCTAGCACTTCAACCTACCCAGTCTCATAGACAGATTTTGTAACAAAACAAATTTGCTGCACTTTGAATTAAGATGCATTTAAAAATACCGAGATGCTTTTATTTCAGTTAGTGTGGCAAGAACACAACTAGAAATGTATGTATACTCACTGCTTCACGCTAAGACTTTAGACTTCTGATAAAAAACCTGAAAATTATATTTGCTTATTGAATACATTCCAATGGAAAAACTGTATTAAAAATCAATCAAAATTAAGAAGTCAATATTGTTAACTCTCATGCTAAAACAAAGCGCATACAAAGAAAATTTTGACATACATCAGGAAATTTTGTTCCTAGCTGGAAAACTGATTTTTGAGATCTCTCCACCAATCTAGATTCAAGAAGATGCTTTTTCTTTGAGTAACAGCAGTCTGGTTAGTCAGCTAATCAAAAATTACAGTCCGGTCGATTGTGGTCTCAGAGTACTGGGGGAAGGCAGAAAAACTTAATGACCTATCCCACTTTAGTAATTAAAAACTGGAAAAAAATAATGTGTCTCAGTTGGATTGCTTCAAAGTGCTTTACAGATATCGAAAACTGAAAAAAAAAAAAAATCCCCAATATAGGGTTGGACTTGAAATAAGCTAAGCCTCGTATCAGAAACCCAAAGGGCAGAAAAACTTAATTTCAATGTAAAGCATGCAGAGCATACCACATGAATAACCTCGCCACCTGCAGGCAAAACTACCCTTCTTGATCTAGTGACCCCAGGGTCAAAAGCAACCAGAAGTTTAGCACATGCCAAGTACATCTTCCTCCTTTTTGGGACTCTGGAAGAATAGAAGTTGAAAGCAGGGTCCTTATTACAATCACAATAAAGCATGATTTTTCCCACTACACATGCACACCGGCATTGCCCATAAACCACACTGTCAAAACAATCCTGCAGCTAAAGGTAAAGGAAAGTGACAACCTGACTGAAGCAGTTATCAGGAAAAGTTTCAACACCATGAACAGTTATCAGTATTTCATATTAAAGAGAACAAAGTCTTAAAAGAAGTAAAAAAACCCCGTAAGCACAGCTATGCACTCCGATAAGATACTGCAGGAAGAGACTCCTTGAAACAGACTGGTGGAGCTTCAGTGACCTCCAGAGAACCTCAAATGATAACTTGCATATTCAACAGGTATGGACAAAATTTCCTTCATTTATTCATGAATACATCAAAATAGCCCATGCTAACATGCAGGTGAAAGACACATAACATACATGAAGAATTGTGTTAGGTTGGTCTGAAGGCTTTAAAAGGCAAAACAATAAGTATAGAAAGGAAGAAAGGTGGAAAACAAAAAGACTTATTTAACAATTAATCATTTGTACTAATAAATAATGCATGATCAACTGCTGAAGATTAGTGTCATGATATTTAGCATTAAAATTTGAAGTCCTCCTTTATAAGATACATAGGTATCTGTGAACATGCACCTGGCATTTTTAGTGGTGGACTCAACTTTTCCTTGTTGACGAGCAAAAATATTATACTTTCTTCAAGACCTTGGACCACAAGTAGCTATAGCTTCTTATGACCTACAGCCATAACTGGCAATTGTGATTTAACAGCATCATCTGGATTCTATTTACTTACTGATCAATTTTGAATGTCTAGTCCTACTACTTTGTAAGATTATTTATAAAGGATGAAAGTAGTTTTCCTCTGATTTTTTTATAATTGGAACTTGATAATGACTGAAATGTTTTAAATCTTGTTTCTAGGGAAATATTTTGAAATACATAAAAATCTTCAAAGAACATTTACTTTATTAAATGATCACTTCTGTTCACTCAATACACTGTAAAGACTTGTTCGTGATCCAGTGATGTATTATTGAGATTTTCAATCTCTAAGGCATGAAAACATATATATGAAGGGTTTGTTTATTTTTAATACAGTAAAAGTTCTTACAGTTACTATCATACAAGAAAGCAGGACTTTATGAAGACAAATCTGGGTCAAAAATATTGGCAGGAGAAATGGAGGAATAACAAATCTCATAGAAAAAGTAAGCCAAAAAAAAAATTTTCATAGAATGAAAAAACTCCAAAAATAAAAAGTTTCTCTTTCTATATTAAATAATAGTAATAAAAAAATATAATCTCTCATGCAGTGTGCTTGCAGTTAGGACACTGCTGCCCAGCCAGTGCTAATAAGCAAGAAAAAAATCTGACTGAAGCTCAAAAAAATTGTACAATAAAAAAATTAGTCTACTGCTCAAACAAATAGTAAGCAAAATCCATGCATAGTAAAAAGTAACTTTGTAGGCTTTTGCTTATAACACTTATCTACAAAGAACAAAAGTAAGAAAATATACTTAACTGCTATTTATTTTTTAAACCTAACGGTATCCTTTAAGCTACAAAAGCTGAAGCTCTTAATATAAATTCTATGGATTCAACCAGTACAAGTTACATTAAATATAGTCTACTAAGAAAATAAAATGGAAAGCTCGACGATTTGTTTAATGACACTAATTTCAAATAGTACAGTAGATCTATTAAAACATATTATTGAAAATATTGTTTATGCTTTTACACTTATACAGATCAAAATAATTGTGTTTCTGTTGGAAGTGGAATGGGATTCAAGGATGACTAGGGAAGGATACGATCAGTGCCTTGGAATATCACACAACCTTTCACCAATTCTCCCATGATGCACCCAACTGACCAGATATCAACTGAAAGTAAAAATGAAATGATCAAATTATGAAGTATCATGAACAAAAGTGAGGAAAACAAACAAAAACATCTAGCATCTACAATAAACACAACAATGTGAAAAACCAAATTGGTAACATGAATTTTCAATCATATCAACACCAACTGACTGTTGCTACATTTTGTTATTAGCATGTTGTAAAATATAATCAGTGTTTACATTTCTGAAACGACCGTGAAGGATACAATCTCTTCCTGGGAACAGGACTTTATGGAGGACCATTTCTGCCATAATGCACCCAACAGACCAGATATCCACTATCATATGTTAGGTGCAACAAGGACAAAAGATTAAAGAGGTTTTTTTAAATACCACAATTATTTATTTCTGCGCTCACACTGTATTCCTACAGTCCTGCAGATAATTTATTTTTTGTCCCATCCAGAACAGCCTCTGCTGTTCTATAGTTCTGATCCATGACAGCACTTGCTGTACGACAAGCTGCCTTGAGCATTAATGAAAGGGTTTTTTTTTTTTACATTATCTGTGGCACAGCAAGGTCCTGCGAGTCCCTTGTTTTACACAGCCAAAGTTACACATACACAAAAAGCATGGTGTCCCCAAGCACCTGCAATAAGGCAAAAAGATGTACTAGCATAGAAGTCCAGAGGAGGCAGCATATTACTCCACAGCTAGTAAAAATCAGCAGGTAAAACCTCCAGTAACGTCAGTCAAGGACAATCTCCTTGCCAGCAATTTTGTCAGTTGAACGTACAATATATTATAGCTGTGTTGTTTTTAATAACATAACACCCAGCCTCTCTGAATGCTATGCAGATTTAAGAGAGTGTAAGACATGGTTTATGATGGGGATCTGAAACATTTTAATAATCAGAGCTGCAAAAGGGGACAGACTGTTGAAAGAAGATGCTTCAGAATAAAATCACATTGATAAAAGGGTTTATTGTTTACATAGTGATGGTTTGGGTTTTTTTTAATATCATCCAGCACATCTCAACACTTTTTTGTAGAATAAAAAAAGGCAACAAGACAACACATGAAAAGATATAACAATAGCAACGGAGAGGGAACAGTATATGTTAAATGGAGATAGGCACACAGATCAGAAAACTATTATATTCTCCAAAATTTTTACAGTGTAATTTTTGTATTTCCAATACCATGATTAACATATTTAAACAACAAACATGCCAGGAGGAAACCAGCCCTCCCTCCCCCTTTCAAAGCTGCTATATTCTGAGACAGATAGGCTTTAGACAAAAGATTTAAAGCGTTACTCTAGCAACTTACCATTCTCTTTATATCCCATCCCAAGGATAACCTCTGGTGCTCTGTAATACCGTGTTACTACATATGGAGTCATCATAAAGTTAGTACATGCTGTTCTTGCCAGTCCAAAATCAAGGATTTTGAGCGTACAATCTGATTTTACTACTATGTTGCTGGGTTTCAAATCCTAACAAGAAATTACTTCAGTTAAGGAAGGATCAACATACAGAATAATACACACACACCGCTCCACAGTCAATACATGCCACCAGTTCACTTCATTAACAACTGCATATTCCTGCCCTGATGTATCTGCTTATTTAGACACAGACTAAAGACAAGTTAAATGCTGCACAGCTAAGTACTCAAAAAATTCAGGGAAAACCAAAATCAAACTTGTCTGCAGAGTCTTATTTTACCCAGTGGTACAGTGACAGTATAGCCAGTTACACAACGGTATGTATACAGGCACAATGTGTACATCTGTCTGCTTCCTTTAACACATTAAGTGGACCTATTTTGGGTATGAATAGTTGCATGATAAAGGAGACTGTTCCAAATACTGTCATTATTAGGGCACAGATCCTAAAGACAACATCATGAATTAGTCAAGTATCTGTAGGAAAAGGAGTATCCTAACACACAAAGCATTAATAAGTGCATTTGTTAATGACAATTAAATAAGTGCATTTGTTAATGACACATAAGCCACTTGCATTACAGCGATTAGCAAATTTCACAGTATTAGGACATAGTGAAAACACAAAGTTACCCAACAAGTGAGGAGAAAAATAGAATACTTCAGGAGATATGCCTCATGGGAACAGTCATTATTGCACCCAAAGGAATACAGTTAGGAAAAACTAGAATAATTGGGTTTTTTTCCACAAATTATCAGAAGCAGTCAAATTAGATGTACTTTTAATTCTGCTCAAATGCTTGACTTAGTTTCAACCACACGAACCATGTTATCAGGTACAGATCTCTTTCTCTTAAAGGACACGGGGGCACGCAAATAGTTCACGTGGGTTTGCATGTTTCAGGAAGGCAATAAATTTGAAGAACACTATTGAATTTACTCTGGTCAGACTCTTTGAGTAATTTCTAGATATAATTCCTACTATTCTATTCCTCCTGAACTATCCCAGCTCTGTTCCTTTCCTAGACTGGTTTCTTTTCAAAACCAAATCTCTCAGTAATCAAGAGTTCCCCCTCCAGAAAGGTCATGTTGTTTTGGTCCCAAATTAACCCAACCTAATGCTCAACTTCACACTTCTGTTTAGCTATTCATAGTGCGGTTCCTCTCATTGCTCATTTTCTTCATCAACCTTATCAGTTCTGCTGATCGCTCTGTTAGCTCCGATGAGCTCAAATTTCTCAGCAAATACTGTCTCCTCTTTAGCTCCAAGTCACAGTCAACATGTCAGGTGGAGTTCAGCTGGAGTTCCAGCCCTCCCTGCTTCACTCTCTTACACACCTCACTCCATAATTTTAGGAAAGCCCAGTACCAAGACAATCTCAATACAGACTTAAGCTAACTATATATAAACTTCCTTGCTAGTACCACAGGATTTTCACGGTAGATTTTTTTCAGCAAAGTAAGGAAGTAGATCTCTTGTAATTTATACAGCTTCTCAATTATGTTTATGGATTGAACATAAACAAAAAAAACCCACATTAAACCAGATCTGGACAGAGTTTTCAGCTACCAGGCAAAAAAAGAAAGAAATATAAAAGGCAAGTATGTCCAGGAAGTAGGGGAAGAAAAGGAAAGGAACCAGAAAGAAAACAAGCAGAACCAAACAGACTAGTCATGAAATAAAAAAAAAAAATAACTTTAAAAAGTGCAGCAGCAGAACAACAGAAGCAGAGACCTATACGGAGTCTGCACAGGACTTTGAAATTCTGATCATTTACATGAGCTTTATTTTTCAGAATCACAGAATGATTGGTTGGAAAGGACCTCTGGAGGTCATCTGGTTCAACCTCCCCTGCTCAAGCAGGGCTACCTACAGCCAGTTGCCCAGGACCATGTCCAGATGGCTTTTAAATATCTCCAAGGATATAGATATTTAAGAGGTAAATATTACATTTTAAAGACTCATTCTTTATTAATTTGAAGGGTCCACAGATACTCATGTTTTATTTTTTAATCAGTTCAGCATTAGTTAAATCCACAGAGCTAACATGATTTAAGATCTACTTACAATACAGATTTTATCTTTGAACTAAAAACAATCTTCAGGTTTAATAATATTCTTATGCGTGAAGGAAATATAAACTTACAAAATAACAACCCCTTGCCTCCTCTCCCGTCCCTCCATTTCATAACAACATCTGTGTTCATAAGAAGTATTGTTAATGATGTAATAGTACCTACTCTGTGGATGATACCAGCTGAGTGGAGATGTTTGATACCACATAGCATTTGGTAAAGAAGGTAAGACATTCTCTCATGATCCAATTCCATATGAATAACCTGGCACAAATTTGCATCCATCAGCTCCATAACCAAATATCTAAAGCACAAGAAAGCATTAAGAAAACTGAAGTCTTACTTTTCGCATCAGGTTTAAGCTTAGCATGACAGATGTTTAATAAAAGTCAACTACTTTGCTAACATAAGTATCAAAAGCTTATGATTAAAAAAACAACTATGCATGACCACAGTCTCAAAGTTATCTATTCTAATAGTCTTACTATTAAAAATTAAGTGTTCAATAGTCCATCACAAGAGATCAGAATTCGCCCAGTTTTATAAACAGCAATGCAGAAGAACAATGCTGAGTTTATGCAGCATGAAAAACTGTCTGAAGTTGACACAGAAATCACAGATATTGCACTGTTTCAAAAAACGATGCTTCCTTTCACGGTATTTTAATTTAAAAAAATAAGAAAATTAAGAAAAGCAAGTAAGAACTAAGAAGGAATTATTAATTTTCAACTTAAAATATCATCTGCTTATCCACTTCAGACACACACACTTCCCCGTTTACTTGAGAAGCCCATTCACAAACCACAACAGCATATTCACTGGAACCTATGAATACCCCACCAATTAAATCACCATTAATCCTTTCTAGATGGACATAGCTTGCATAAAAAAATATATTCAGTTCTTAATTGAAGCAAAAAATACTGTTGTGCTGATGTGACTGGTATGGCAGAAAAATGGTACCAGGTCATCCAGACCAAGTTGTTATTCTGAGGTGACTCATTTAGCTAAAGGACAATGTGCACAAAACAGTTGCATATACAATGAGCAAATTATGGCAGACAGATGAATAAAAGGTAAATAACCTTTTTTTATTTCCCACTTCCATCTTATGCATGTAGTGAAACAACGTTCTTGGTCTTTCTTAAAGAAATTTGAAATACAGACCAATTAAAGGCTAAATTCAGGTTTTAGCTACCCTCTATTTTCAAAGTGTGAAGTCTGTAGGATACTGGAAATACAGCTCCAGGGCTTAGGCCAGTATTTGTCAGGAAAAGTAAAAGAAAAATCTAGTACTTACACATCCTGAAATTCTTCTAGTGACTTCTGTGGTGTAAATACATTTAATAAACTAATTATCTATAAAATAAAAATAAGCATTAGAAGAAGCTTCCGCTTTAATTCACATAAAAATCCACTATCGCAGAAGCTACTATTCAAAACTAAATGCACACTGTTACTATATACAATTTGAATGTTACTTGGCTTCATTTAATTCACATGTGCTGAAAAACTGCCAATTCAGAAATAGTTCAAAACTGCAGCATGTATGCCAAAGGAACTAAGACAGGACAGAACCACTTTTTTCTTTTTAAAGTTATATGACACCAATCTCCCTCCCCTGTGCCTGAAATATATCCCATTTTTTCCCCATAAATAATAATCTCTTATTTTAAATCACATGTTGTGCAAGGAATTTTAACCAAGGCTGTCCAACAACACGTACACAGAGGTGCCCCACGCCATCCCATTAAACTTAGATTATGATGTACTATTTGCAGAAGAACTGCTAAAATTACTGTACTGCCATCCTTAATAACCACCTTGCTTTTATTCTGCTACTTCTGGACTACATGAAAAGCTTACTTGAAAATCAATCCTAAAAGGCTAATTGACTGCAGGAAGTTTAAAACCTGAATGCACAACTTCAATGATCAGCAATGTCTCTAGTTCATGTTAGTATCAGAATGTAACAGTCAGATAAACCTTATATTCTTGTACTTGAACACTGAAGTATTGACATTAAGGCTTATTATTTTAGAAGGTTCAAAGATTTAAAAATATATATGTATTGTCCATAGTATACCACTTCTGTTTACTAATAAACTGTTAGACAGACTGCACCCCTGCAAACCCCACCAGTTAAACACTGTATTTAATAAAAATCTTGTCTAGGCTCAGAAGATTTAACTACAGTGCAGTTAGAAGAGCCAAACCCACAAACAAACCCACTACCAAACAGGCTTTTCTGCAGTACAGCAAGGCCAGCTCTGTAAAGCTGACACTGATGGTAAACCTATACCAACAACGCAGCAAAAACCTCCTCCTCTTAGTACTTCATACTCCGAACAGCTCACCCAAGAACTTAACCATACATTGTGGAGAACTACATTACCCATAACAGATCTTTCCAGTCTTTCTCTCACTATTTTTTCGTTACTTTGGTTACTAACAGCAAGTAAAAGAGCAAATCCTGGGCTTTTTAGACAACTTACAGTAATGACAGAGAGAAATATAAAGCCAAACTTACATTTTTGTGATTGACACATTTTAAAAGAACAAGCTCTCTGTAAGCTCTTTTTGCGTGGGTTTGATTCTGAAAAGGACGACTCAGCTTCTTTACAGCAACATTTATTCCAAGGACTGTATCAAATGCAGCACTAGAAGTTTTCAAAAGACAAACAACTTAAGTTGAAGTCTGTTTGAAGGAAAGGAGGGGGGCAAAAGGGAGATGGGAGTGAGGAAATAAATCAAGATTTGAGACAAAGCTGTTTATACTAACTTAATCTAATTCTCATTTAGAAATGACATCCTTTAAAATCTACACATCCTTTAATAAATAAAAATAGGTGAAACAAGCTATTGACACTCATCAGAAGTCTTCCTGCCCTTCTTTCTGTCTTAAAACTGAATCTGCTGAATCAAAACTCACATTCAAAATTGCAAGATCTAAAAATACTTTAAGCATATTTGAAATCAAGCAGCATTCAGTTGCCTAATATGTATTTTTGGAGTGGTTTTTTTTGGACACTGTTGCTGACTGACAATCATTTAGTATTTGCAATAAAAATTTCTCTTTGCTAAAAGGAGAGTTGCAACCATGTCTTCATGATCCATTCGGCAGGTATCAATACTCTCCTGTATGTTTACAATTATAAACAATTGTAGTGCCTAGCATAAAATCACATTCAACATCTGGTTTTGGAAAAAAACCCCAACAAACCAAACATGAAAAACTCACAACTGCAGGGAGCAATATAAAAGTTCAAAAGTAACACAACCATTAAATTTATTTTGTTTTTCAGTTGTGCCTGTTCCTTCCCTCTGCAGTTTGAGGTACAGGTGTAAACTTGCTTTAATAGTTGTAAGAATCTAAAGCTAAGTTATCTGCATATCCAGGACAAGACTAAAATGGGAACATTCTTCATTATTAACACATAGACTATTCGGCAAAATACATGTGAATTCATACCACAAACTACTCTAGAGTTCCAATCTTTAAATAGTTCCAGTTTTAAATAAGGATTCCCACATTTCCATTTAACGCTACTTTCATAGGATAGAAAATAATTCTCATTCACATATATTTTACAAGCACATTTAAGCTCTTCGTGAGTTCCTTCTCTATCTCATCAAGATACGTACAACACCAGACTTAAAAGGACCATCATATTATAGTACTCTTAAAAACGTACAGCTCCTCTGCGATAACAACAATACTCAATTTACATGAAGTTTACCAGCATCAAATCACTGCTTTCCCTA
>NW_010545238.1:18167-19461 GCF_000687285.1 Phaethon lepturus
AAAGCAGGGTTCACTCATGAGATGATGTGTTTTCTTGGAGGTATGTCCCAAATTTGAATCACTGTGCCATTTGCACTAAAGGCTTGCTAGCATTTATTTCAACTTAGTTCTGTGAAAGACGCAAGTCATTATTCAATGATACGATCATTCTCAGATTTAAAGCCTTTAGGTCTGTGCAAAACAAAAAACAAAGTGGGAGGAAGGCAAGTAGCCAGACAACTGGAGAAATTATTTTTCTCACAAATATGAAAGCACTGGTATTTCATTATTCACTTCACCTAGAAGACACTGTATGTAAATTAGAGTTTTGTATATGTTAATGAGTTTAAACCTGGGAATTAGTATAAAAATCAATAACCAACAGGGTCTGCATGAATTAATGAATTAGCTGTTCAAGTCAATCACAGGTCAGCAGTGGACAAAGGAGCAATTTTTAGGGGAAATGTCCCTTTTTTTCAGGGGAAATGTCCCTTTGTGATCTGACAAATCAGGTATATGTCAAGGCTCAGTCTGAGGACATATGAAGAACTCCACTGGAACCTCTTATTTTCCTCATCTACATGGGAGTGACTGACATTGCATCTTAAAAAAAAAAAGCGCTGTCTGCTACCTACACAATCCAAAGAGAAGAATTTAAAATCAACAGGCTGGTTGAATTAAAAAAAAAAAAAAGAAACAAAAAACAAAAACAACCCCACAGTAGAAAATTGTGTGAGCATGCATTTATTTAACTTACCAATAAAAAGAGACAGAATATTAACATCTATAACCACTAAGACCACAATTCTAAATATCACATAATTTTACATAAATGAAGAAAAAAAATTGTGGATGTAATTGGTGTCAAATTTCTTTCCTCATCCCTGCTCATTTGAATTCAAAGAGATTTCTTCATCATGGCAACTGTTTCAGGCACAGATTTGAAAAAAGCGGATTTGCCAGTCTACCCAATTATCACCTTGACGACTAACAGAATGTCTACAAATTATTTCAGCATTTGATACCAGGGAAGAATCTCAATGTCTATCCCACTGTATAGCAGCGATTCCAGTTTGATCATAGTTAATTGTAGTAGGGTCTTCACTGCACTTATTATAGTTTTGCAGCTTGAGCAAACATTTAATATTAAGAGTTGCAATACCACATACATGATGAAATTATTAACAAAACATTATGACCTAAATTATAGTAGGAAATCACACTTAATCGCTGTAGGCAAATGACCTTTGCTTTGAACTGCAACATGCTACTACCACGGACTCTTGCTCTGCCAGTTCCACTTCACGAACTCTAT
>NW_010545238.1:19492-25407 GCF_000687285.1 Phaethon lepturus
CAAATAGTAACAAGCTTATCCCAACTGCTTCTTCAACTGTAACTGTAAGTAAAGTTATCAACACACTCAAAGCTGTGCTATTTATAACATCATGGGTTTGCTGCATTGCAGGACAAAAGAATTTTGCTGGGACATTAAAATAAATCAGATTCACTAGAGAAATTAGGAAATCAAGGACAAGAAAGGAAAAAAAAAGATGTCAGGAAGTCAAAGACAAAAATTATTTCAAAAGGATAATTTTGTGCAAGTGATTATTTGGTCCTAAATATATTCTAAGACTCCAAATGTATTATACTTAGGAACAAAGAAGTGCAGAAAGTCAGGTATGAAAGACTACTTTGCATATAAAAATACAAAAGGTATATCCAATTTCTCTCCTAGCCTGTTTGCAGCATGAGCTAGAAATACCCTCTATATAACAACCTAATTCACTTTTCATCTTCCCAGAGCTTTCATTTATCACTTTTCCCAAGTATGTATTTTTAAAACTACCTGTTTTCCTACATTTTAATATCAAGGAGAAAACTAAGCAGAAGCAATACCCATGGAGTTTCCCATTAATATTTTGAGGAAAAAAAAAAATAGCAAAATTCAGCTGGGGAAGGTGACACATGTGGTATTAAAAATTTCTCACCAAAAAATAAAATCCACACACAAAACACCACAAATATCTTCCTTAATTTTTATGTTAAACACTGGATACACATCTGCTTGTCACACTAATGACTTGACAATTTTTCCAGCCAAACATAACAGGATAGCACTCATCATACACTGAGTTTTCTACGTTTTACATCGTAGTATTTTGTATCTTTCCTTTCAGCAATATAAAGAATTTTAGGAGAAATTAAGATTTTGCCCCTTCAACTTGGACATAGTTTTCATATGTTTCACATGAAGATGAAAATTTAAGCAATCTTTCACTTTGTTGTTCCATAACTCAAGTATTCTCAAAACAAGTCAATACAACAGATCATCCGTTCTCCCAAAATGTTGACCTTCACACTACCCTAACTTCATTTTGAAGCAGACACCTAGTTTAAGACACATATTTTAGAAATGCACTAGTTCTAATGAAAGGAGGAACATTTACAGCCACCCTAAATTCCTGCATGCCATCTAGAACAAGCATAGCTTTAAGAATATTTATACCTGGAAAATGCTAACCTGGAATATGCTAAGCACTATACTAAATCTTATCCAAAGACTAATAACCAAGTTCTAGTATGCCTATCTACTCATCACTCAACCCACTAAAGAAGAATGAAAAATTCTGTTTGCATTTTGCTCATTTTTCATCTATTAGCAGGGCAATAAGAGTATCTAAGTAATTTAAAAATAAAGGCAACTTCTCACAAAAATGCGCTCTTTTCCTATATATATAACTTATTACAGTTATGAAAAGGCCAAAAAAACCATGGGCAGGAGCTGCTCACAATACACAAGTCATCACGCTTATTCTGCAGAATTTATAGATGAACAGAAACTGCAGACTGGATTTAAGGCACGAACAGCCCACCATGTGTTGTAATTAAGTCTAACGTTAAAGAGTTCTTGAGCATATCTGTTTGCTGCCCTGTGTATGGAATTGTAAAAACAAACCAATAAACATTTTTACTGTTATGAAGTAAGTTTTGTCCAACAAAATATGGACTGGCACTAAGTTGTGCAGAATGGATTGCTGCAGTCTAAAAAACATTTGAAAATGTTTACCTTTAGCTGGCCCAGAGGTGTGGTGCCATACAAGAGACTAAGGTTCAGGATCAGACTAACGACTCTCTCGTCCTGGGCCAGTGGAGGCTGGACACATAGCTGAGGTGACACACCAAGGAAGAGCCGGCCAGCCCAACCCCTCACACAGCATCCCTTTCTGGTTAATCCATGGAGTGACAATGACACTGATCTGCCTCGTCCTGCCAGTTAATGGCAAGGCACTGCACTGATGGCTCCTAGAAACGGACAGGAGTGATCGGGAATAAAAGGGGGGGAAGAAAGGGGGCCATGATGAAGAAACGAGTAAAACCCAGAATCTGTCACCATAGCATTGTCATACCTTACACTGCAATATCATAACTACATGTGGAATGTGAGAACTAGAAACAAAAATAAAGTGGTTAATGAGAAGGAAATTCATTGACCATTTTAAGTTATGCAGTTATCCAAATATTAATTTTCCCCTAAAAACAAAACAAAAAATAGTTTTGTACATGGACTACAGCAAGCAGGTGTTTTGAATTTATTTAGTCCATAACCCTGTAGCAAGAGACAGAAATTACCTGTACTTGACGTTATGGCACCTCTATCAGGAACACATTCTAATTTTGTTTTATATTTATAGCTTTTTACATTTAAAGAAAGTATTTATTACTCACCAGACAATGCCTTGTGCCCCTGATCCTATGGGCTTCAATTGCTGGTAACGTTTTAGTACAGTGAATGTTGAATCTGCAACTTGAACACTGTAAAACTCACTATCACATTTACTGTCACTCATGGTGTAGTATCATGTAGTTTTCTCTCTCAAGGACCTGGTAAAGTTTTCAAGATCTTAAAGAAAAAGAAAGAAAACAAATGTTCGATGTCTTACTAATTCTAGGCAGACAAGATGGAAAATATCATTATACATATTTTAATACATATGAATTTTTCAAGAGCATAGCATTAAGTAGTCTTTCAACTTTGTGTATTACCACTTCTAGTGAAAAATACTTCCAGACAGATAGCAAATAATTACAGCCTTCACAGCTTTAAGTAAATGCATGCTTCTATTCCAATCCCTAAAACAAAAAGCAGCTAAGTAAACAACTGTAAAAATAAATAAAACCAACCAAATCCAACAACTCACTATTCCTTGAAAGATACTGCCTAACTTAGAATTACTACTGTGTGCTAGGACTGTATTACAGAAAAAAAATAATAAATGATGTCTTTCAAACACTGATAACACAGAAAAAAGCAACAGCAGAAACCCATGGAGTCCACAGAGAAAGAAACAGGGTTTTAAGATTTGATTACAACTGCAAAACAGGTTTGAAATAAAACAACTGCCCCCAAAATCTCTATGGCTGCTGCAGTTTCTCCAACATTCCTTTCAACCTAGTTTAGTAGGTAATTTCAAGCAGGTCTCTGCCTCCTCACCTCTGCCAGGTAACCTTTCCCTGATCCATACCTATCACAACCCATCCTCCCTCCCAGTTTAAATACACCATAACATCCTGTGCTATCAGTTAGTGTAGTTATAGTCCTACAAGAATTAAGAGTTTTGTGCTATAGTTTGAAGGAGACTTTCATGCCATAATAGAGGATAAGTTATATCCATCTGCCAAGAATGAACTAGAAGTAGATAATTACATCGGAGAGCAAGGTAATGGACTAAACCTCTTTAGCTCTAAAGCGCTGCAGTAATGAGAGTACAGCGCTCCAGTTTTCCTGTGCTTCTTTCCCTCTTCCAAACCTTACAAAGCAATTTACGTCAGTAATTACTGAAGACATCTCTGTCAAATTATCCCATTTTTAATTTCACATTCACTATGACAGATAGTGTCATTACAGCCCAGAGTAAATGGCACAGCCAAGTGTTCCTTGAAACAGGAAATGAAAGCAGATCACCTTCCCCCAGAGCAGCTGTCCTAACCACCGGCCTGTGCAATGTCTGTTTTAGCGAGCAGCTAGTCTCCCTCTTTGCTGGCCTACAGAATATTTGTGATCCAATGCAAAACAGAAAAGTCTCAAGAGCAACCCAGAAGCCTGTCGTAGAAGGGCATAGAGCCACACAAATAGCCTTTGGTTGCTTCAAGAATTAGAACTTGGACCTCTCTCTTCCTAGGTGCACGTAGAAGGTAGCAGCATCTTTTCCATGGCTTAAGGAAGCAGATGAACTCCAGGAAATCTGCAAGTAAAACAGGCGGAAGACCTACAAATCCTCATAAAGACTGGTTTTAAACTGGTAATGGTCAGTCTTAAGGGACTCTCAAGAAATATCTAGAGTCTCTTTTACCTTAAAGTTTCTCAAAATCTAAGCAGCATTAAAAGAAGTAGATATTCAACTTGGTCCTATCTGGCAGCAATTTAGACAGTAAATTTACTTGGTATTTCCTCTTAGAAGCTTAAGAAAAAAAGCAGAGGAGAAAGGATCAGCAAAGCGAAAACATGAGCTACCAACTTTCTGCTACAGCAGTAGTAAGGGGAGGAAGAAAAGCATGTCTCCTAGACAATATTTTAGGGGCAATGAGATGCAGTTCCACTAATGTGACACCAAAACGCCTACTTAAGAGGCCCTCTCAACCTTTCCTCCTACATCCCAGAAACAACCCCACTCTTCCTTCCCACCCTTTTTGTTACTTCAAAGCTATAGACACTTGAAGTACCAAATTTTTTTATTAACAGTCACTGAGTAGCCATAGTGTTTTCAGTGACTCTTCATACACTGGAAGAAAGGTACAGCTGGAAGGTCAAGATCCTGTCTCTGAAAAAAGAGCAAAACTAAAAAAAGTAGATATTTTACATAAGCTGGGAATCAAGTTAAAGACTTGCTAGCTATGCGAGGCCCGTGCTGTACCACTTCATGCGTTAATGAAACACTTTTCTGTAACAGAGATAAAGAAGTAGGGGAAAGGGAAGTTATCCTGAGCCAGAGAAACCCTCCCTGTAAGGAACCTTGTTTGTACAAAGTCATCCTTTAAAAATTACTTGGAGGCCATGATAAACTTTTTAGACAAGACCCGAAGAGGGATTTAAACATCGTAACACACAAGTTTTATGTATTCTGACATCCTCTGCAATTCACCGCGCCAAGTACCCCACCTCTCCATAAAACATGGAGGAAAAGTAAGCTGAGCCCTGATTTTCACTTGGGCTGCTTGGAAGCGTCAGAACACACATTATTTCAGACATATACATTAGTGTAAAATTAGATGCCTAGGGGTTGTAGGTGCTCACAAGACTTCAGAAAGACAATCTATTTCAGGGGCCAGAGCCCTCGAACAAAAACAGATTTCCCATTGCTCAAGAGAAAAGTGTATCTGTGTAGTAAGTTTCTTAGTCCTGAGCTGTTACTCTCCTATCTGAAATAATCTGATTCATCAGTCCAGCTAACATACTCCACACTTCTCCTATACAGGATTTTTTTGGAAGTAAGCATTATTTCAATTTCTGAAATAAAAGTTTTCATTTATGGCTCTCTATCTGCTGCTGCACCATGCAGGACCAGCAGTAAATGTAAAAGTCACAGGACAATGAAAATATATTTATATGTACTTATGAAAAAATACGGGAATTCTGTGCAGAAAATCTCCCTCCATTCTCTTATTCACCCTTTCAAACGCACTTCAGATTCAGGTGTGCCCTTTTAAGGGCTATTATCCGATAGTGTTGGGTTGGCTTTTTTTAATCTTTACAGCAATATATATCAACAGGTATGAGTCCAGCTACAAAATCATAGTGAGTTACCTCCTGTCCCTCTACTGACAACCCTCCAACAGCCCGTTACAAAAGTGTAGCAAACCACTGGCTGAGTCACGTCAATCGGTTACAGCACAGTTTAGAGGTACTCTGTATCTGTTTAGCTCTTTGAAAAGTCGACCTTTTTCTTTAAGCAACCCAATCCATTACTGACCAAAGATTTTACCAACTACCTGTTATAGTATCATTCGGCTGTTAAACGTACGCTGCAGACAAACACTGGATGCATCTCAGCGCCTCTGCGAGGGCAAGTTGGTGGAAATAGGGAAAAAGTTTAAATGTGCATGTGCTGTAACCAATTACGCGGCTGTAAAGTTATGTAACGGCCATGTAAACCAGCACTTCTTACATTTCTTCAAAAACTTAGGCTCAGAAACTGCTTCGGCTCAACAGAAAGCTCAGGTTCGCTTTCACTGCGCCGAGCGGGGCCGGCGGCACGGGGCTCTCCCTCGGCC
>NW_010545239.1:0-1710 GCF_000687285.1 Phaethon lepturus
GATCTGCGGGGCGCGTCCCTGCTTCAAGGTGGCGGCCGTAAAGCATCCATCTGCAAAAACACCCCAGCAAACGCCACCCCTCGCCCTCCCCCCCGGTTCCTGCGAGCAGCATTCATTCCCTGCTCTCGCTGTAGATCCGGCATGCCGAGTCCTTTCTCCCCAGGAGTATTCTCCCTTTACAAAGCAAGATCATAAAGCAGTGACATAATCCAAGCTTGGCAAACACTTTTGCTGACGTTAAGCCAGTGCCTTTCGTGGTTCTCACTGCTGCTTTTGCATCCACGATGTAGATGGTGCAACCGGCTGATTAAACGTGCAGGAGCCTCTCAAGATACCATTTCATCTGAAACGCTGACATTTATATTTGACATTCCAATAAGTGTTGGGTTTGGGGTTTTTTTAATTAGTTCTCGCAAGGGTCGGACACAGCTACACAATGAAGCTCTCCATAGAATAGGTATGTTTCAAACAGATGACTCCTGGCCAGACTTCCTAAGCATCTACCTTGCAGCGGAGCCTCGAAGCCAAATTAATTAGAGGCCACCCACAAGTAGATGTGAGAGGTGTAGGTGAGTCGCTTTGCCCATTCATTCCCCGCCACATCTGCTGGGATCTTGACGTACACGCCAAGGGTGAGTGGGAGGGCTCTGGTGCTAAATAAATGACTCGATTCCTTTCGGTTTGACACCAAAACGCAGCCAGGCAGCGGGGCCGAGTAGTAAACAATAGTACTAATGCAGGGGAAAATAAAGAAAAAGAAAAAAAAAAAGACGCATATAAGATGCCTCAATGAAGAGGTGTGATTGTTGGCAAAACGTGTCCTGTTTGAGTTTATGGGATGTACGGAGTCTTTTTATTACGGATACTTTTTGCTGCTAGCGTAATAAAAAAGGACCAATTGTTTCTGCCATCTGAGAAAACTCTTGGTGGAACAGGCAGAAATCCAGGAATAATTAAGAAAATAATAGTGCACACCCAACAAGAAAAACATTATTTGTTTAAAGATGAAGTCCCTCCAGAATACTTGGTAGTGATTGCGTTTCTTTCAAAAGGGGGGGAAAAACCCTTCTAAATGAAAAGCAGCAGCCATCAGCTAGTTTCTAAGATCTCAAGTGGAAAAAGCGCAGGGCTGTAATACCCTTCAGTGGTAAGACTTTTTCCGTTTTCACGGCTCTTATCAGCCTCTGCAAGTTGCAAAATAGTAGTGTTTTGCCCTTACATGTTTCCATCAGAGGATCAGAAGCACTTCACAAAGCAGAATAATTGAGCTTCACTGCTCACCTGTGAGAACAGAGCAATTATTTAGCAACAGGGTTTGGTGGGTTGTTTGGGTTCTTTTGCTGTTTGGGGTGAGGGTAGAAGAACTGCAACGGGAAAATTATGAACCCACCAAGACAAAAAAGAGACTTCACGGCTTTGCCCATTCCCAATGATGGATGTGAGAAGCCTGGAAGTTTCTGACCTCCAGATGCGGGTTCTCCGTTCGGAAAGGGCCACTGTGCGCCAGCATCACTTTTCCCCCAGCGTGCCAGGCTTCCCCCCGGCACAAACCACTGTCCTCCCAAACTCTGACCCTTCAGATTAAAAAATCTTCAGAAAATCGTGTCTCCAAACGGCTCGACTTCCCTGCAAAGCTTGTCACGGTGTCATCCCGCGCCCGGGATGTGCGACGTTGGGCCCCGAAATCCTCCTCCCGTCGCTCCTGTGTGA
>NW_010545240.1:0-6375 GCF_000687285.1 Phaethon lepturus
GGTGGGAGCCGTCCGCTGGGTCCTTCTCGGCGTGCGGCTCCCGAGGGGTCCGCATCGCTGCAGCGAGCGGGTTGGGGGAGCAGGAAGCTGCCCATGTGTGAGCGTCGGGTGGTGTTTCAAAATGGCAATCTGTGCCTCTCACAGGCTCCGCGGTTCAAACACCCTGCCACAATAATGTCAGACCGAGTTTGTGGTGCTGTGAAAGAGGCTCCATCGCTTGTAGCGTGTCTCTGCCAGCCGGTGCAGATTCCACATCCCCCCCTCCAGATTACCGATCCTTCTTGGCCTTGCATTAAGTCTATTTTTGTGAAGCTACGTTAAGCATAATTTACTATTATTACTTTTTCAGGAATTGCAACACCTAACTCTGTAAGTCTGTATATTTGATCATACTAGATGTGAATACAGAACCATCCAGGGATGCTCAAATTAAACTTTTTTTTTTTGGTGAAAATACTGAAGGGGAAAAGCAAATAAACTCCACTTTACTTACTGGACAGCTTGTAAAGTGAACTTGTTGAATCCAATACTAGGCTACCTGTGATACATATTTAACACAGGTTATTACATTGCTGACATGCATCGTTGTTGGTAAACTGTCGTACTGCTTTTAGTAATGGAGCAGTAAATTTGAACAGCTTTAATAATATGAAGTGAATTTTTTTTTTTCCAAAATGAGCTACTTGGATTAAAACTGCTCTAACAAGCCATAATTTAAAGATTTTCTTTTTTTGTGGTGTGTGAGGTAGTATGAGTTAATGTCTATTTACTCTTCTGAGTTGTTTGCTCCACCCAGAGAAAGCTGCTGATATAAATGCTTCTAAGAGGCGAGGTTCATTTGGTTTTACTCATGGGAAATATGACAAATACATGAGCATGGTAATTGCAGCACAAGTTTTGACCTGTCTCTTGCTCCTGACTTTTTCCCTATGTCAGAAGGCTACAGAGAATTTTTAGTTACATCATTTTCTTCAGAGTTCTAAAACATGTCTTTTCTTTCTTCAAGCAAACAAACCAAAAAAACCGCAACACTTGAGCTAGTTCCCACCTGGCCATTTGGGGTGGGTTTTGTTTTATTTTTTTTTTTCTTAATTTGGTAGCTCATTTTCACCTCAAGTATCAAGGTCAGCCACATACAGGATTGGTATGGTCTGTTTTATCTGTGTACAGCTGTGTTTACCCCTTCTAAAAGGAAGCTGGAGTTCTAAATTCTTAATGAGGACTTGACTGTACTTTCAAAAATGTATACCTCGCTTGTACACGTTGTACATTTACTCAGTAAAAATGGCAAATATATTGATAAAATTACATATTTTTTTTTAGTGTGTGATGGAGGTGGGTTTTTTAATCAGCACTTTATACAAAGCCATCTGCTCTCCAGTTGGACTACTGAACAGATTATACTTCCAGTGCCTGTGGTGGGGCCACTGCAGGATTAGGCAGTATGACACAGGGCACTGGGTTATGAGATTTGGGAGTGTGTGTATTGTGGGATGGGGAGGGAGAAAAGGAGAGGATGAGGCTTAACCAACACGTAAGAAAAGCGTTTGTATTTAATGTAATTGAGCATTTCATAGAAAAGACAGGCCAGAACAGAGAACCTGGCCATGAAGTGAGTGTTAAAATAGTTCAGAGGTGGCTACGCATCGTAATTTATCCCGTCACATGTAACTGATTCAATCTGGTCTCTTTGAGTTTGGATAGCTTTGAATTTGGAGAGTTTTCTCTCTTTCTGTGGGAAAGGCTATGTGCTTCTTAGTAGGAAAACATACTGTGCACTGTCACCTATTCTGTGTTGTGGCATTGAGGTGGAACAAGTTTGTCTGTTCTGAGTGCTGGTGCTAACAATTTACAGTAATTGTAATAGCACTCAGATATTTATTCAGAACTCTTCATGTTCTCCTGTTTTATATTCTTTGCTCACTTAAGCAGGAAAGTAATTTCCCACCCCCAGTATTGCTGTATTCAAACTATATCTGTGTTTTTGGATCTGAAAACATATGAATCCTGTTTTGTGTCTTTCACTTAATCTGGGAATAATTCTGGTAAAAATTTAGTCATGCTGGTTTTTTGAAGAGAATGTCTTCAATGTCTTTAGGGATTTCTCAAAAAAAAAAAAGGAAAAAAGGTGGGGAGGAAGGGAGTGGGAGGGAAGGAGGAACTCACCTGGGTGGAACTTGGCTCCCTCATGGTGAATGCAGTTTTGTTGGCAGTAAGCATCCTATTACTGAAGCATTTTAGAAAGCAGACAGCATTCGCGACTTAAGTTGAAAATCGCTGTTTTTAGAAGAGTGGGAAGCAGTTTGTTGCTAAGGCAAATTGTAAATTAATCAGAATGCCAGGCAGTAACATAGTTTGCCCTCCAGACCAGGTGTATTCTGGTTATCTAGAAGGCTTATCTGATAGGAAGGGAAAAGAATTTGGGAGAAGCAGAGCAAATAAGTTTCTGAGGAAGACCTGCAGTGCTAAAAGCAAAGTACAGTATGGTGGCAGTCTTAGGGGGGTGTGTGGAAGAGAGGGGGAGAGAGAGAGAGAGACAGGAAAAAATGGAAAGGAAACCAAATGTAGTAATTGAAGGAAGTTGTGATGCCATTGGTGGGGATTTTGGCTTTGACTAGAAGGAAAAAGGAATTATAAGTATTGCTGTATTTAATTAGTGACAAAATTTGAAGTCTGTTATGTTTCTGGGTGGAACCTTCAGTGACAAGCAGGTACAAAATTAGATTCCTAGTTTCTTTTAGATCAGAGACTTAAACTCTGAACAATTTTAAGAGCAGGCTTTGAACCTTGAATCTTTAACTGGAAGCATGTTTTTGTCTCCTGAAGGAAGTTTTCTTAAACATAGTGAAATTATATTTTTCTTAATATTTTCTGAAGTGTTTTTTTCTGGCACTCTTGAGAATACTGATATGACCCTGCTGTCTTATGATAGAGATGTTTGCTTGTGAATTGACATACCTCTATAATGATGATTCTTCATCTGAAAATCTTAACTTCCATGGAGTTTCCTGGCTGAATTCCATTGTTTTCAGTTTTTAATGAATTTACTGTAAATAACTAGCTTATGAAGTGTTAGAATGACGCAGGAAACCAGCGTCTCCAGTGTTACTGCACTGATGACTTCCTTTTGAACAACTTCAGTTGACTGGTGTAGTGCAGAGAGGGCTCTTTGTGCTATAAAACACTGCTTGCAACACTCCCCTACTGTCTAAATTGGATGTTTGTTATAGTCTTGTATGTGCATAGGCAGATATATAGTTTTCATCAGTCTCTTTGCTTCTAGATCACTTGGGAAGATCCATTTGTAATTTTTTTTAAAAAGCTCAAATACAATTTTAATATGACTGTGAGAAGCTCTAAATGAATAGCTTGGAATATGTGCTACTTGTGTAAATTCTGATCTTGATGGTCTCTAGTGGTAGATTTAGCATCTTTAGAAAATAAATTAAGTGAAAGACCTTTTAAGGAAGTAAGTGCAGTGTTGCCTAAATGTGTGTTTTTTGTTGTCATGTTATTTCCTTCTGTAGCTTCCAACTGATATGTGGAAACTGGACAGTGAGTTAACAAGCTATTCTGGGTAAAATAGACAAAAGCAGGAATAGATTTCAGTTTGACTGCTATTACAAAAAAATTAAAGTCTCTTTCCACTTGGTAGAAAAAATGTGTGGGGTTGAGCAAAAGTGTTGCATGCAAGAAGTTTCACAAATCACAGAATCTCAGAAACACTAGGTTGGAAAGGACCTTCCTTATGTTATATTCCAGTATGCATATAGGAATCCTTTCTGTTGTATAGGTTGGATGTTCTGCAATTCCTCTACAGTAGATAGTACATATTTGGAAAGGAAATAACTTTTTTTCATGGTGTTTCTTTTTCCTTAAATGCTGGTAACTGATCTGACACTCAGTTTCGTTGCCTGGTGTATGAAAAGTGGCTTAGCTTAGTTTGGTACAGAGAAGTTCACTCAGAATGTCTAATGCAGGAAATGACCTGCTTTGAAAGGATAAACTTCTTAAATTGTCACTAAAACAGATCTTTTACATGCTGTGAGAACTTGCGTGCTTTTATGTTCATAGGTTAATTAGTTTGTATTGAGAGTAAATACAGTGATTTCCCCCCTCCCCCCCATTGCTAAATTTGGAACTTTTTACAAAAAAAGGCAAATTAAGCTAGTTCATGTTCTGTGACACCAAAATATAATTCAAAATTAGAAAGCTTGAGAGCAACGAGATAAAATATGGATGTACCATCCACTATGCTTTGTAGGCTTAAATCATATTCTTTAAGGAAAGGTGTTAGCTTGTACTTCTAAATACTGCTCTTTTTTAAAACATAGTTTAAGCAAATGTTTGCCATCAGTATAAAAGGTATTGTGTGGGGGTGTTTTTTTAATAATAATTTGGGTACAGGTTGGCAGGTTAGGCTTGTAGCTCTTCTGTGCCTTGTATAGGTCTTCTGTGCTAGTCTGTTGTCTGTGTTTTGGAAAATACAGCTGTATATTTAGCTCAAAAGCAGCGATAAGACAATAGTGCAGCTTCACTGAATCAGCAAGCGATTACCCTGTATATACAGGAAACAGATCCTAGAGTGTTGTATGTCTGGTTTGTGTCCAAAGGAGGTAGATATGAGACCAGCTTTTCCAAATTTGAAATGTTTCCATTAATTTTGGTACATTTGGTTTAAGAAGCCAGCAAGATGTCAGCGGCTCTTCCTGCTCCATTTTTCATTAGTATTTCAGCAGATGATTGTGTCAGCACTGTGCTACCTTAATCAGGTGGAGTAAAGTGGATTGGGATAAGCTTTTACAGGTGCTTACTGCTTCGTCCACAAAGGAACGTTTGCACATACATTGGAAGGAAGAAGCTTGCAGGTTGTGTGTTGTCAGTGTATGTTAAGCATGGTCCTTGCTCTCTGTGCTGCGCTTGCTGTGCCCAGCCCTGTGGAATTGTTGGAAGGAAGAAAGAAGGCATGAGTAAGAGGGGAAACTGTCTGATACTTACCTCCCTCCAGATCTCTTGGAGCTTGTTGCAGTAAGTAGCTCTTATGGTAAAGAGAAAATAGATGAGCCTTGAGGAGGGCTCATAAAGTGGATCACATTGTAATGAAGATAAGAGTTACAGAGGCAGGCTGTGTACAAGTAGGAAGCATTGCACCTCTGAGGGCAAAGTTCCTGTCAGTATCTGTGCTACTGATCTAAGTTTAACAACAAAAAACCCCAAATGCTGAAACAAAAAACCCGATGCAACTTCCCAATATCTTTGTTTAGTATTTGAACTGTCCTTGTTTTACAGAAGCATAAATGGAGGCATAGAATTTATAACTGACTCATGGAAGGTCATATAGGGACGTGCTGTCAGATTTGTGAACAGAACCTGATTGTTTGGACTCCCAGTACTGTGCACAAGGGTTCTCCCCCCACCCCACCCCTTTGCAAATCGCCTTTGTTGTACTACAACGCAGCAAAAAGTGCATATCCGCAGAAACACGGAGACAGTGACCACAGGAGACAGTGGGCTGAATCCCTGGGGAAAACATGCCCCTGAAACCATCATTGAACTCATTAGCAGCAATTAATTTTTAAGAGTTTTACATATCTCCTCTCCTAAGAACCTTGAGATTCTAATTTTTGGCTTTGCAAACTTCTGGAGTTACATAATGCTTATGGTACTGTCTGCATGTTGGTGGGTCTCTCTGTCTTGGCAGAGGCACTAGAAGATGCTGTGCTCTTTCTCATTAGTGAAAGCAGTCTGTGTTTGACAGTTTGGGTGACTGAAATCTTACTTACCCGCAGAACAGCAGGGTGGAAGCTGTGTGGCCAAAGTGTCAGTCCTGGTGTAGCAAGACATCCCTGAGGGATAAGAGGTACCTTGCTCTCTCTGTGCCTGTGTTCAGTCCTTGGTTAGTAACTCGGAGTCGAAAGGAGCATGGTGTGTGTTTTATTTGTTGTTACCTGGTAGGAAATGACTTGTGGGCCCTCAGTTACTCAGTGTCCAGGCTTGTTCATAATTACCCAAGCATTCTTGCTGTCTTTAATACTTGTGTTACCCAAAGCAGTGTTCCTCTGATGCTATTCCTTCCACTTCTACCCCCTACACCCCCAAATCTGAGCACTGGTGACAGAGGTGGGTGGGCTTGGTCGCAGGGATCCTCCCTTCCCTCCGCCCCTAAGCAAAGGGAAGTAACTGCTGAATTTGTAATAGTGGATACAGTGCCTCAGTGTGGTTCCTCCCTTTTCCTGACCTTACTGCTGCAGAGCCTTGATGTCTCCTACGGGTTGTAGAAACAACCCTTTGCAGCTCAAAACTTGCACAGAGCCCTTGGGGGCCAATACCAGGGTGCTGTGTAGAATAGAATCACAGAAACACTAGGTTGGAAAG
>NW_010545241.1:0-12525 GCF_000687285.1 Phaethon lepturus
TCTTCTCTTCTCTTCTCTTCTCTTCTCTCTTAGTCAGTCAATTAAGTGATTTATTTAAAATGTCTTGTGTCAAAATCCTTTTCTCAGCCTATTCAGAGATGACCAGTTTCACACCTGTTATGCAGAGTTACGTCAGTTATACTGGTGATAGTAATTCAGCTGGATACAACAGAATTTGTTTCTCAGATTTGAAGAGATAAGAAATATTTTTACTTATGAGCAACAGTAACTTAGGTCACAGATTAGTCAAGTTTGTTCACATTTTCTAATGCATGAAGCCTATGCAGTTTGGATTGAGACCAAGGTTTTACATGTGAGAGCTGGATTGTGGAGTAATGGCCTTATTCCAAAAAATGTTGAGATAATAAAAAGAAATCATCAACACACTGTTAAACCTACTTTTTAGAGTATAGCCTGATTTTAAAATGGAAGTAAAGCACCTTCTAGGAATTCAAGATGGTACAAGCAATCAAGATGGTATAAGGAATTCAAGATGGTACAAGCAATCTTGCCAGCACACAGGCCTTGACCAAACTGAAGCGGGGGAATCTATATTTCAGTTGTAGCTAGATACCTAAGATCTGTGGTATGAAAAGCACTGCTGAGTAGGACAGAAAAAAAGAAAAGTTGCCAAGACTGTAACTTCTGTATTTGTCCCTTTTTGGCTGTATTTTCTTAAGACAGAAGAGTTCCTTAAATATTGATGTGATCCCAGTACAGGAACAGGAAAAATGCAAAGTCCAGAAAATTTAGGAGGGATCCCCAAAACCTTGTTTGCAGACTCACTACAAATGGCCACACAAGCTCTTCTCGAGAGTCTAAGTGAAAGTATTCCCAGGTGAGATGCTAGGTATCATGTGTTGGATTCAGTACCACCCTAACACTGCTACACAGCCTAGACCAGAGACAGCCAACCTACAGCTGGTCTGAGCAACCACACGAACAACTTTACTCATTCGTGTACACATCCCTAACAGGACAACTGGTCTACAGTTCACATAATTATGTGTTTTCTTAGATAGTTGGCTGATTTTGTCTTACATCTGTATTGAATGTGTAAAGACTCAGTGGTATTTCGCAGATATTTTAATGGTGAAAATCACCAAGTGAACAGCTAGAGTGACTTACTAGATGGTTACAAGCACAAACTGAATAAATATCTTTCATAGAGGTAATTCCATTTTTAAGGTCAGTCAAGTTTTAACTTCTAGGAAACTGCCATCTTTAATTTTGCTATTACTTAATCATCAGCTTTTACAGGGAGCAAGGCGTAATTTTAACAGATGGCAAAAAGCGAACAGATGATCGGATTTTTAGAGGTGCTGAAGAAGCTCAAGACAGGTACTTAGTGGGACTCAAAAAACTGTAAGTGGGTTAGATACCTAAAAACCATTAAAAGTCTTGAGAGGTAGGCATTCAAACCACTTAGACAAATTTTGAATATTAGCTCCCTATTTACCTCTTTCTTATCAAGATCTCAGTGTTGCCTTCAGCAAAAGTTACATTCACAAAGCTTTTTCTTTCTCTTTTGTATATTGATGTTATCCATCTTGCTTTTAAATCACATCTACACCTGGTAATTTAATAAATGTAATTTAATAAATAACTTCCCTGTCTTTTAGACGTATCATTTAATTACATTTACAGCCCCCTCGAATAAACTCTGTGAACTCTCTAGAACTCTTGTGCCTCCATTTCTTAGCCGAGGTACGGGCTTACATCCTTTACTGATATGAAAGAGTATTACTAAGTGGATTTAAGTGATACTACTGTGCAGATTCTCAGGCGAGGATCTAGCTCACAAGCTCTTCTCTGTGTTCAAAGGTGATTCTGATGAATATCCTCCAGATTTTCTAGTTGAATCACTGAAAAAGGGGGACATTAAAACCCCCTTATTTTCTGAGCACCTTTCCTTGCGGTCAGGTGAGAGCGTGCTGTGTGTTCTGCAGAAGGCAGCTTCATCAGAGCATGCACCCGTGCCGCTTTTCCTACCCCTTGGGAAAGCTGTGGAAAGGTGACTGCTCTGCTGTGGTACAACTTCTCAGTTTATTAGAGGCGCCCGATCGGGAGGGAATTGGCATCTTCCCAGTTTGCTCTGTCAAGCCATCATCTTAGACCAACAGTATTAAAGTAATTTTGCTCCAGTTAGGCTATGTATCTTGATTAAGGGGTTTCATGTTGTTCATCCCCATATGCTGACCTTGAATCCGTCTATTAAGCTCACAATTCTAAAAAGAAATCAGTCTAAGGGAGAAATCACCTATGCTCCTGTATCAGCGCGATACTTTCCTTTGCTTTTATTTCCTACTTCCAGAAAACAGAACCTGACCTATACTGAGTGATCCATAAAGAAAAACAAACATAATTATGAAGCAGGCATATTTTTATAAATAGGAATGTCAGGCATGTCATCTGGAGTAGAAGGTGGAAGAAATGTTACATAACTTAAAAAAAATACTAGAGAAAGCAGCTGAAATTTTCTTAGAAATCCCAAAAAGTTTGTAAGACATAAACAAATTTTAAAGGTAATAATAAATAAATTTGGAGCAGTAGTAAAAAATAGGCCTCTCATTAGATGAATATCTTAAATACTGACGCATAAATGATTTTAAAATTTCTAAGCAAGCACTGAAAACATGTGATACCTCAACTTGTCTTTTTTTTTTTTTTAAACATGCAATCTCCATTACCCAGTTTTCAAGAGATGTCTATTTTACAGCTAACAACACTATATAATCCATTGCAGGACAAGGTATTTACATGATAAAATGTAAGCTAGCATGTTACAGAAAGTTAATACACATCAAATACTAGGATTTTATGCAGCAAAACTCTAGTCAGAAAGGAGTTGTAAGATAAGTTCCTTTTTTTCAGGGAGGATGGTGGAGGGAGGGCTGTGCCTGTTTATTTTTTTTTTTTTTTAAATTAGGGTATTGGTACGTGTATTTCCAAATGTTGGAATGAAACATCACTTTAGAGCAAAAATTTTTGTTACTATTATTTACCACTAAAAAACCCCACAAACCAACACTAAGTTGATTTTATTTTTGCTAGAAAATAAAATAGCAAAGATAAAAGTTTAGCTTAATAGATTAAAAAAAAATACAGGCGCTATCTGATAGACTATAAAAATTTAGAAGATTTCAAAATGTTTTCAGCTAGGCACAAAAATGCTGTTAATGATTAGCTGCATAACAAGAGATTTATCTCTGTCTTTTTTTCCTTTCTTTTTTTTGTGTGTGTGTGTTGCAAAGGCAACACAGCTATACTGCAGGTCTGTCTGTGCCATTCTTAGGCCACTTTCAGGCTGATTGAGAAAAGCTGGAAAGTAAACACAGGTGTTTTAAAACTGGAGCCGCTGTCATGGACAACCACAAACACCCTTAACTCTGATGTGGCAACGCCTCTTTCCCGCCCTCTCTTTTTTTAAAGCATTGCCCAAAAAGAACATGTCAAATGTTTCACCTTTCATCACCTCAAAATAACTTGGAGCTTATGGCATTGTTTGGCACGTCTCAAGCAAAGAGATAATTTTTTTCATTCCTTTTCAGATGTAGCCAACTCCAAAGCAGTCACATAAAATAAAGGGCCATTCTATTTCTAATTATTTTATTTTCAGTGTCCACTGATTTACCTGCAAGCACTATGTTTCAAGTTGAACACTTCCTTCCTGAAATGTAATTCATACTCCTTGTTTTCATGATTCAGGTTCAACTAAAAAGACAGCGAGGGGATTTTGCAATAACTAAACAAGAGATTTAATCCAGTGGATAAGAGGATAAATAAATTAAAAACAAAAAACAAAAAAACAAAAAAAGCCACAAATCCCCCAAACCAAAAGAATAAACCTCCGTTTCTCGATTGTTGTGCAAGAATATGTACAAAACTGAAAAAGTACTCACTTGTAAATTAGCTGTTCCAGGAAACAGCACATCCTGTTTAACAGCCATGAAGTCCTGCCTAGCTAGAGAAAAAGTATGGAAAGCAAAAGCAGAAGAAATCCCCAGAAATTATGTAGTCACTCTGCACTTATGCAGTTGATGTATGGAGGCGGGAGAGTAATATATTAACAATAATGAGACAGCTACTGACAGTTACAATTTAGTTCTGAAAAACTGGTAAACTAAACAGAGGTGGTTACACTTGGACTGAAACTAACAGCCCCTGCAACACTCCTCGCCCCAAAATGCAGAACTGGCTCATAATCTAAATATCAAAATCTAGATCCAGGAAAAAATCCTGAAATTTTATTCAGTTTTAAGTGGTACGACCCTCACATCAATACCAACAGCGAATGTATTGCCAACATACAACATTGCCGAAAAGATAACATATATCAAAATCAAGTCTTACTTCTTGTAAAGGATGACTTTTCCTGTCAGTCTCAGCTCAATCCCTCAGATTCCAGAATGATTTTCTTTTTCACGCAGACGCTTAGACACCCCGGTTTCAAAAACCAGACACCAGACTTACTGTGTGTCCTGTGCTCCAACTTAAACAAACACAAACGACTCTGTAAGATAGACAGCACTCATGCATACATTTATTTATGTTAGGACACAAGCAGGATTTTTCTTTCTTCCAGATTTTGTCCGGTGTGGTAAAGAGACAGTATTATTTATCAAAGGATCTGTCTGAACAGCCCTGAGCCTCCTCATCCCCCGTTAACTTCACCGGGTGTTCAAAACAGTTCACAACCTCACAAAACAGGCCTCAAGAGACGACTTGCAAAACTGAACTTTACATTAAAGTATCAGTCCCTGTTGCTTCCTTTTGGCCTACCTCGTTTTTGACAAAAATTATGAACTATTTCATATACTTCTACATTGAAAGTCTAACCAATAATACATTTAAAGCTTTACTGAATATAGCCAAGAAAACACAACTGTAATGAATGTAAAACATCAAACTTCTGCCAGCAGCCAGTGTCACTCGCGGTGCTGTGCGTTACGTAACGAACACTCAAAAGAAATCACACACACAAGCACAATTATTAACCTACATATGTTGATTGCAACAAAAGCCATTAAAGAGCAAGTGTATTCACTATTTCGCCTCATTTGTTGCTATTTCTGGCCCTCTGCATTAAGCATACATGACTTGAAAATCATATACCGTTGAGACTATCACACATAATGGACAAATTAGACTGAACAATGTTGTGTATAAATTAGCCCGTTCATTGGTTTGCATTAGAAATACTTTCCTGTTAAAATAGGGAGGATTTATGCCTGGCTATAATACAAAGCAACAGAGTTTAATCTGATCCATTAAGAAAAAAGTGCACTAGTACACTCATGGAGAAAACCATTAAACATTCTCATAGCAACAATTCAGAGTCAGCCAAAAGAAAAGGGAGAGAAAAGCTTGTTGAAATAACCTTTTTTAAGTGCAAAAATTTCACTCCATACAAAGATGCAGCAATAACGGTGTTATTTACCTGCAGGTCTGTGAAGTCTCAGAAAGAATGCTTTAAGCTAACAAACTGAGTTAGGGGAACTTTATCAAACCACTACCATTAAATAGCAATGATAGATTTATCCCTCAGCACTACAGTGACCTCCTGGCCAAAAGCTAATTTCTCATTCCTCCAACCTTTTGTTTTCAAAGTTATTAATTAGTCACAAAAGGAGCTGATTTTTGAAGCAAAAGACTTGTATCCACATTATGAAAGATAAGGGGTGCTTTCAGCTGCACCTAACTTCAAGAGATGTTGTGGACACTTGGCTTTGGACATTTATTATTTGATGCAGCTCTGGAGAACAACTTCAATTTTTCTATGTGTCTTAAAGAACCAGCAGGAGATATACAGGAAAACCGTAAAAAAACCTAATAAGGTTTAACTGCTAAAAATGAGTTTACTTAATGAGGGAAGCTGATTTTATCTTTTAAGAAATGGGGAAAAAACCCCATAAGAAAAAGACTAAAAACTGATCCCTAAAGTTTTACTCAGACAAATAATAGGTACTCACAGAAGTAGCTTCCTGTGTGAGGCTTACTGGATTGGGCCCCAATTTGTGAAAATGTTGTTTCTGGACTCAGACCTGCTATTCTAAGTTTCAGGCTGGAATGAAGTTTTCAGAGTGGAGCTCTTAAGTCCTAAAGATAGGAGTCAGAAGAGAAACAACGCAAGGGTGTGAAATACGCTGTTGCTGCTACAACGTCAACTCTGCTTGGTAATTTTTCTCAAATTACCAAAGAAAGGAAACATGAAGTCTGATGTCACTTTCTTCAAACATAAATACATCTCAGCAAGACTGCGTGTCTTTTTCTCCTAAAGAATAACTGAAAAAACAAAAATATGAGAAGCAGACATTCCTTTGTGAGGACAAAGTTAATAAAACATTTTATTTGGGAAGTTGATGTGATACAATTGGAGTTTGAAGGCGCACTTAGCTCTGTTCCAATATTTTAAATTTGACAACACTTGTCAAAAGATGTTAAAAATTGTTTTGTGGTCCAACAAGCCACTCAGCAAGAATAATTTTTAAGCGGCTTTTCTTTTTGTTTCAGTTAAAATTAAAATCCATGCTGTGTAATCCTTGGAGTCAATCTGTAATTAAGGGGATTTGAAGAGAGACCACGCACCGCATTAATGATAAAATTTAATATCTGTTTTAATACTCTAACATAAGAGAAAAACCCTAAGCCACATACAAAAAAGCAATCACCTCCCTATTTTTTGGGAATGCAGCATATATACACCATTACTAATGTCTAGCAGCAGTGCTGTATTTGATGTCAGCTTTTTGTTTATAGACCAAATGTTTCAGGATTTAGCATCTACAGAGCTTAAAACTGCATCTGCTTGAAAGTTGGCACCCAGATTTAATAGGCTAGATAAACAGATTTTATTTTATCTAGTTTGGAAAATGAGTGTTTTTGCTGTTACTGTTGTATAACAATTCCAAATGGAAGGAGCTACCAGCAGCATTTCCAAGGTTTCAGTTACTCTCCTCCCAGTCACTCAGCCACTCTCTCCTCCAAGTTCTAAGACAATTACAGCTCAACTGTAAAAAATAGGAGCAGATAACCAATTAAAACCAATTAATTTTATGTGATATTCTTAAATGCTTAAAAGTCTAACACAATACAAAAAAAGGTAATGTTTGGTATACTAAGCCTCTCCTCTAGACTATATGCAAGGAAGAAGTGTGAAATCTGTGTCTCTTCAAAATATAGCTAGTTGACACCAAGTAGTGTATTGAAACTGTTTACTCAGTTAACAGTGGAGCAAACACAGCTCCATTTTTAAACTAGAAACCCATACTACATAGTTTCATCCTTTCAGAAGATGGGATGAAGGATTAAAGTACAAGGGCAATGAGGTATTTTATGATTAATTCATTTTTTTCCAAAGAACTCAATACAAAGCATGGTTAAAGTAGAGGTGCTCTTAATGAGATTTTGGGTGGAAAGTTGTTGAAGGGATATGATGTTTTTCACTGAGAAAGTACAACAGATTCTTTTAACATGGACATCAAAGATTTTTTCCTGTTAAATTGTCTTCTGGCCTGAGCTCTTCTGAAAGAGCTAGGAAAGCATCAATATATTCTTACCAGATCTCATTGTATCATGCAAGAGATCTAGTTTATGAAAAGAAATTTGAACAGAATTTCCTCTGATCTTTGAATATTGTCATAACAGCCTAAATATGTCTATAACAGCCTAAGGCTTCACAGATTTGGGACCTAGTCCTATTAAAATTTAAGTGCATGTGGAACTCACAAGCTTTGAGATCAAAGAAAGGGGTTCATTTCTTCTCAAAATTTAGATCCTATAACTGTAACTATTAACGTCAGCAGGATGGCTCTCCAGCAGTCACTGCTGCGTATGTGCACAGAATCAGGTCTAATCTACAAGATCAGCTTCAGTGTTTGAAAGTGTGGTCCACTGATGATGATGATGCTTCTAACAGAAAAAATAGTTTAAATGGTATTGATCTTTTAAAAATAAGTTCTCACAATTTTTCAAAATGTGTGGCCAAGGTATTTGTAAAGAAAGAACTCTATGTGCAAGTCACACCACCACCATCTTAATAAACCCTCCGGCATAGCAGGTATTTCTTTAATAAACAAACGAGCATTGAAATAATCATCTTGACTGTGATCCACAAGGAAATGTCAAATTTATGAAACTATATGGAATTTGAATATATCTAGTAAAACTGTGAAAGATGACATCTGTTCTTCAGTGGAGAATCAATTCTGGAGACGCAAAATCCAGTATCAACTAACAGAGTTCAGAAAATGAAGTCCCAGAAGGTTTCTTTATATATTGAATCTAACTACAAAATGACATTTGGGTCTTTGAGTTTAATTTTAAATTGCAAATTCATCTGCTTAGCAGCTTAAGACAATCACCAATACACATTAATACCATGTTCAGGCAATGCGATATACACTTATTTACTATTACACAATAGTAAACCGTGTATTAGTATTAATGAAGTGTACTATTACACTTCAGCTTCCTATCCAAAGTTTAAAGACAGCTCTTTTCTAATTTCATCTTTTTACTGTTTTTCCTCTGTAAGATATACTTACCTTACCACTAAGGAAGGATGAATTTTGGAAGTAACAACACAACTGACTGAATTTTGGTGGCATAAGAAATTTAAGTTTTAATTGAAAATGTAGTTTACAGGAGAAATCAGACTTTTGTTGAGTGTTTTCAGTGAATAATTCATTTTTTCTGCAAGCGTAATGAGCAATTTTGATTCAGGTACATGACAGAGCTATGCATGCAGCGTTTCGAAATATGAAGATAAACCTAATACATGTTGAGTTGAAATCCTAATGCACTGATATACTTCTGCTGACGTGAAGATTACTTTATACCTTTCAAGTCTTCAAATAATAAAAAACAAGGCTACATATTTCATATGCCAAAATTCTATCTGTGCTTGTGTTAATCAGTAAATATAATATTAATATACGTTCTGAATAGGTGGTATACCAATGTGCCTGCACAGGTTTTTTATGGTTAAGGTCTAGAAACTCAGAATTACTGCATTATCAAATTTACTACTTGAACCCTAACATATAGCTTACTACTCTAAAGCTTACTCCTAGAGAAAAGCCAATGTCGAGCTGCCAGTCCATAATCTCATGAGAAAAGTTGTGAAGAGCTACTGGAAGGCAGGTGGGGAGGATTTTACTTCATAAAACTCACTTTCATAGAAGAAAATAAATAGAAAAATAAAAGGATCAAAATAAGTCCAAGTCCACTCGTGCCTCTTCAAGCATTTTCCTAATGACCTGTGTACTGCTAGGGTATAAATACACACCTACTGCACACAAGGAATACATCTCTCGCCCTCAGCAACCTGAACATGTGAACAGCAGAGCCCACCTTACACCTCTGCGTGACCACACACGTGGAAGTCAAATCAGGATTTTGCTCTTATTTATGGGGGAAAACAAAGGATTTTCAAAAACCTCTCTGTGGTCTATGAGCACAAGTGCCCTATCATCAAAAACGCGTCTCTGCACCAGACCAAATAAATAGGTGGGAATTAAAAGGACAGACAAAATGGGTCCTGACTCCTCTGAGTAAATGATGGCTAAGCACCAAGCTGCACTTTCTGGACATTGGCTTTTTTGACTTAATCTCATTCTAAAACCTAAAGTTTCTCACCTGGGAACAGGAGAGACTTTCAGATTACAGCAAAAAGATAAATATGAGTAAACACACAGCACCCTGAGGCTTCTGAATCAAGGCTAGTCTGCAGCCTTACAATCATACTAAGACCTAATGTTTCAGTGTCTTCCTTTATCATCTGTCCCCCTTCTACTCTGGACCAATAGTTCATATGATCACTTGCACGCAAAATGCTACGAAAGGGTTCTCCAATTCTGCACAGAAATGTGGATAAACTTAAACATACAAAGACCAAAGATTCCTTTTCAGTAAATACCTAAAATTCTGAAATATTTATATTGATCCTTTATACTATCCCTTGTTTCTTCTACCCAAGATCTAAAGTGGATTCTATCAATTCTGAGAGGTGTTTCAGATAAGGAGGTCATGGGTGGGTCAGAGCAAGACCTTTGTTATTTAATGACCCTGTAGCTTGCCTTTTGCACAAGAGCTTAGGTTACTACCTTTTATACATTTTATTGTAGGACAAATAACTGACATGTCATCATGCACTCAGGCTCAAGATTTTGTTTACAGTTGCTGCTCAAACAAAAGAGGATCATTTTTCTGTGCAACATAAAAAATGAAGGGTGTACAGTATGACACTGAAAAAATGACTGCAAATTAAGATTTACCACACTTTCTTTCTGCATGTATGAATAACATATTTCATATGGAGAAAGAAACAAGATTTATGAAATAAAAAATGATACATAACAATGTCACTCCTCCTCTTCATTCATTAAATCTGATATCTTGTCTCCAGCATCGTTTAATACTTGGTACCTCTGAGAAAGGAAAAACTTAACTGGGCTAAATATTTTTGGTACTTCCTTTGTTTTATTATGGTAGGACATTGACAGATACATTGAAAACTATGCCAGTGAAGATTAGGGATGATATTATTAATAGAAACTAGTGCTAAGGGCTTCTTTAAAAATTGCAGAAAACAGTTACTATTTTATGTACAAAATGGTTTTAGATTTAGAATATCTCAACTAAATTTGGAAATATATTTTACAGTATCAGAAAGTGGCAAGTGAAGGAGGGAGTCCTAGTTTTCTTATAGTAAGTCTGATACATTAGGCTCCATGATTGTTTTACAACTAGATTAACATACGCCCTTCATTCCTGATCCATGTAATCCCAAAATGAAGCTCCATAATAGTGGGAAAGTAAAAAAAAATTTTTTTAATAATTGTTTGAAGTGCAACAATATGACACCTACTCAGACGTTATAAAGGGTCATAGTAGTACTACTATTGACATGTTACTGGGCAGAAGGAAGGAAAAACGAACCCATGACTGGGGTGATAAACAGTGCCATTGGAGATGGCAACAAAGGTTATCATTACTGTTAAATAGAGTTTTTGTTTTTATAAGAACTTTATAAACTTTCCATGTAAGTAGCTTTTCTAACATGATTGTGTTTTCTACAGTATGTTTTGCTCACGTATCAGATTCTGTGATTCTAATTTACAAGATACTGATGAATTTCAGCGTATTTTAGAGCGTGCCAATTTGTTACCATTGGTTTAAGGCATGGGTATCACCTCTGTGAAGATGAATGAAGAGCAGGTAGCAGACAGCTTCCTATCTGGCCACAGGAAGCCTACACAGTTTGTTCCGTGTTCTACAACTTCAGAATATTTGTTTATTACAGGATATATATTTCTAGAATACATATATCAGATATCTGCCCCAGGCCAAGAAACTATTCCAGTTTTGAGGTCTTTTAACTGAGTTTAGATAAAAACCTAAAAAACCTGCAGAATATTCACAATTGAAACAAAGCGTCCTTGAAACTGGAAAGCCAAGTGGCAGCATCACTGAGCAAGGAAGAAACTTCCAGCAAGTCACCCAGACGGCTATGAAATGAATCAACCATACAAAGTGGAATCTATCCTGTTAGAAGGCAAAACAGGTGCATGGAAGTGCAATGTACTTGTAAAATGCTAAGTTAATATAATGTGTGCAGATGCATTAGAATGGTTAAATGAAAAACATGGATGAGAGGGCCTTGTCAACAGGAAGTTCATGGCCACAGAAGCCTATTACCATGAAAGCGATGATTCTTTACATAACAAAAGTGAGGATGTGGAAGCAGCCTAGACGACTCTGAGAATGATAATCCAGATTTCTAATAACCTGAAACCAAAATATTACATTCCAAGAACCTGTTGCATTCATCAGAAATAATACTTCTGCTAATTGGAAGTAGTAACACTGACTGACCTCACAGGAAGACAATTTCCACCTTATTAAATGGAAACAAAAAAATAAGACTCAGCCAAAAGGTTTGAATGACCACATCATGCCCAATGAAAAAGGAACATTTACAGCATATATAAATAGTTTGTTGATGTTTAAGATTGTCAAGAGTAATCTGGTGCCATGACAGATTTGAAGGCTATCAATAAAAAGCAAAAGACCTCCAAGGAATTTTTAGTGGAGCAGATGAAAGCTGACATCAAACACATAGTGTGAATGAGTAATGGATTCCTTAATGTTTAGAACTGAATCGAAGTTCAGTAAATATATCATGGAGCGGTTCGTCTTGAGAGTGCTCACAGGGCATGTACAGGACAACCAAGCGATCAGGCCCAGCCAGCATGGGTTCATGAAAGGCAGGTCCTGCTTGACCAACCTGATCTCCTTCTATGACCAGGTGACCTGCCTAGTGGATGAGGGAAAGGCTGTGGATGTTGTCTACACTTTAGTAAAGCCTTTGACAGCGTCTCCCACAGCATTCTCCTGGCGAAACTGGTGGCTCGTGGCTTAGACAGGTTTACTCTTCGCTGGGTAAAGAATTGGCTGGATGGCCGAGCCCAGAGTGTCGTGGTGATGAATGGTGTTAAACCCAGCTGGTGGCCGGTCACAAGC
>NW_010545242.1:0-29756 GCF_000687285.1 Phaethon lepturus
ACATATGTATATTATATATAATACCTGGGAGCATGTGTTTATAACAGCCTGCCAAAGACTAACTAAGATATACTGTGCCTTACAGAAAAGATGTTCCAGCATCATTACACGTCATTTTTAGTAGTACACTGTATTAGCATACCAGAATAGAAAACATCTTTATGTATTAAAGATATTTTAAATACCCCTCTTAAAACCTGAGCACAAATACTTTGGAAAAAACTATGGAGAAAGTAATACTTGTGAAGAGGGGATGACAAAGGGAAAAGAAAAGCTGAGCCAAACTTGGTCTCTGTATGGTGGCAGCAAGTGAAACTTGGAGGAGGGTGAGATATTGTCCCTTCCCCCAGCCAGAACTCCTCTGCGACATGCTCTGTTCTGCAGCAAGCCCAGGATGATATCCTTACAGCTGGCAGTCTTAGCTTGCTGTAAGCTGTGTTCAGTGCAGCCTGTCTGTACATTAACGCATGCACAGAATACAACTGCAGAAGCTGGACTGTGCAAGGGTTAGTTCAGAGAGGACTTCTCTGCCAACATCCAGGTTTCAGTTTACTCCACTTTTGTATCTTTATGGAAAGATCACATACTACATAAGCATACACACCAGCATACAAAAAACCTGAAAATCTCAGTTGTAATTCTATTTTAATAACAAGGCTATGTTCCCTGGAAAAAAGCATGAACTGAACATTGCTCTCCTAAACAAATACCCATTTCTAACCAAATTCTGCACAACCAAAACTGCTGAAATGTTCTGCTTAAGCTAAATAACAGTGAAACTGAGGTTTAGAAGTGTAACTGAAATTGCCCTACCCTGGGGGGATATCACTTGTGCTCAGAGGTGACACCCTATTTTTAGGACCATGACATGAGCTGCATTACTTCTAGTACATTTTGATCAAATTTTCAGAGTTAAACATTTGCCACTCACATCTAGTACAACTGCTGCTCTAAATTCTCAGCAATGTTAGGAGTCCGTTCCCTCATGGTTTCTTTTGTTTGAGAAAAGCTTCATTTAAAAGTTTCAGCATGGAATCTACATAATCTTCGATTTGCATTTGGTAGGAGAAAAATCACCTCTCTTTAATCTCTAGTTACATGCCTCTATTATGACCTATTCTAAACTTATCCCCTGGCATAGCAAACGGAATTTCACTAAATGCATCGATAGATATCGGACACCTTGTTTCCACTTTGAGCTCAGTATGGAAGGTAACACTTACCCCTAGTAGTATGACATTAAATCTAGAGTAAGTTTTGTATTTCCATTCCACGTTTTACTTCCTCACACCCCTTTCTTTCCACCTACCCGCCTCCCAGAGAACAGCAGAGGCCTATGCCTCTTGCTGGGTAGCCTATTCCGACAGCTGAGCCACAGGAGGGTGCAGCACTGCGCAGATGGAAGGGGAATAGAGTGTGTAGAGAACCTCCCAGCTAATGGAAAATCCATTTTAGATCATGCTGTTTTATTAAAGAAACCCAGAGAAACAGGAAAAGAAATCCCCACCACATTAGTGACAGTTAAAACAGCTATTGAGAGAAACCTATTCCCCAAGAAATACGGTGTAATTGTGTACCAAAGAACTACACATACTACTACAAGTCTCAAAACATTCTTATTCAAAAATCTCCAACTTGGTAAACGATTGCTTGAATAGCTACCAACTTAATTACTAATTTTTATTTTTAGAGAAGTATACAAGATTTTATAGTCACTAAGTATATACCTTATGCTGCTGATAGAAATTGCTTAAATTTTGAAGAAAATAAAATACTTACCACAGTGGGGTTACCACTGCTGATCAACTGGCTGACTTCATGAAAAATGCTTTTGCAGTCGATTGATTTGTCTAATGATCCCCGTTTCACTATCACCGCTACTGCTAATAGAATCTGCTCCCGAACATACTTTTGAAGGCTGTAAATAACATTACAAAAATACATTTGCAAATAATTTTGAACATTAATGTTCAATAAAATTTCAAACTCATCTCTTTTTCAAACATGTTGTGTGAATTCATAAGGGAAAGCTGACACCTCTACAGAATTCAACTAAGTGTTAAGAATGGAAGATAAATTATTGTTGAAATACCCTTGGAAATAAAAGGAGAACCCATACTTTATGCAGAATCCTACATGTTCAGAGGTGTTTTTTCTATACTTACTTAGGCCTTTGTAAGACATAGGTTAGAAGGAATGTTCGCAGTGACTCAATGCTAGTTTTTTCCAAGAGAATCCATTCTCTTACAACTGCTTCCATTATCGCTGTAGCAGCTTGAAAAAGGACGTAGTCCACTTTACTAGTTTCTGTGGGGAAAAACAAAGGCAATTTGAGTATCAGAAGACATACATGTATTTAGCTTGTATGTATTTCTAACAAAAAAACACAGAATTTACTGTTAGTTAATTTATTATTAAATGGAATTTTGTTGCTCTGGAATCAGGCAAAGAATTTACACCTCGAAAGGGAAGGGAAATGATTAACCCGATTATCAAATTGTTCAATATTATTTGAGTCAGAGAGTCAGGGGAAGAGAGTTGGTTGCATGAGGAGACTGGCCAAAAAAATCAAGAATAAGAATGCTAACACAACTACGGAACAAAATAAAATAGAAGTGACGGATTTAGTCACAACACATTAAGATATGATTAAATTGTCAGGCATACCAAAACTGAAGATTCTTCTGTCATTCGTGTGCTTGCCTTTGGAACCAACAGTGCATCGAACTACATGTATTTTATGGATGGTAATGAGAAGCAAGTCCACTTACACATGAAGAGAACATTTGTGTTTAATTATTACAACAAAGTTTTACAAACTGGTGTATTTAAGGTTTTCTACATTATGTTCAAGCTTCTGTATTATCTTGAGGTGATCAATATATAACTTTCTACAAAAGCGTAGGAATCACTAGCCCTTATTATCTGAGTATCTGATTGCTTTGTATATAGATGCACTAAAGAAACTAGAAAAAGATGTCAGTTTGTGTGACTACAAAATATAATTTACAGAAAACCCCCAGAATTTGAATTTCATTTATATGATGATAGAAAGCTACAGAGATTTTTTTGTTGTTGTTCCTTTTCTTTTAAAAATTTCAACTTAAGAATAGCAGGTAGTGTCTTAGTAGTCAGTTTCAAAACATTCTGAGCTTTGTAGCAAACACAGAAAGAGCATTCAGAAAAGGTGTAGCCACATGGTAGCAAAAGCATGAAATGTGAAATAAAATTCCTGAAAAAGAAGCAGAGTTTGAGCTATGGTGGGTGACCTGCCAGGACTAGAAAAAATGGGCTTATTCGAGAAAGTCTCAGTCAGGGGATGACGGGCTTTAAACAACTACAAACCAAACTTTCTTCCCCTGATTATGTACACACAATTTCATATATATTTCCTTTATATGCAAGTTTTATAAACAAGATAACAGCCAAATTTGCTAAAATGTTTTTAAGTAATTTAATCAGGCTCCAAATATAAATGCTACATATGTAAGCATGCTTAAATCAACCACCTTTAAATCTACTTAGCTTAATTTGGAAAACTAAGTAACCACTAAATTAAAAGATTCATGTGTATGTCTAACACACATATAAAAAGGAGCCAGATTACTCCTGCGTGGGTATTTTAATTCTAGCATTTTCTAGCTTCCTGATCTTTGGCTTTTCAAACCATACAAAGCTCACACAAAAAAAAAGAGAATGTTATAAATAAAAAAAAAAAGAGGATGGAATTTCTCCTTTGCGTCAAGTACTGCAGATGCACAACTGCAATCATTAACAGCACAGACGGCCAGCACTCAGCGTAAACTTATAACTCGTCAGAGCACTGTTATCCTCTACACGAAGTTACCAAGGACAAATTTTGCCAGTACATTTAAGAGCTACAAGCTTAAAGTAGAAGCTTCATGCTTCCTGGGTTCAACTCCAGGTTTCTAAAGAAACTATACAGTAACTAACTAACGCCGTCAACATCCTTGTTATCTGTCTCTACCTCCATTCCAATTCCTGTCTTGACCGTTTTTTTTTTCCCCCTCCTGTTTCTTTTTAAACCCATCTGCTCTGACCCTCTGGTTTCTACCCATCCTTACCTGCACATATCCCCTCAGTACACTTTAACTCTTTTATTCATCATGAACAGTTTGTTTCCCTTCCCAGTTCCCAATTTCATCATCTCTGCTTTTCTTCTCACCTCCCAAGCGTTAACCAGCTGTTCGTTCTGTCCAGACTATACAAACACTTACTCATGAAGCACAAAGTCTGGGGAAAAGTCTCTCATTTCCAGGTCTCAGCATCACAACTGCCTACTGGAGAAGCCACTGCCAGGAAAAACCTGCCCCATGAGGAAACATCTGGTTTCTCAATGGTGATAGCACATGAGCAGTTTAAGGATGTAGTATTTCTAGGCATCCAAAAGGTGTTAAAAACAGGATCACATTCCTTCCACCCAGCCACGTTTCAGAAGGAAAAAAAAGAAAAATGCCTGCAGTGGTATTTCATTATTAATGTTAAATAGTATTCTCTTCTTTGAGAACAAGATGCAGTGATGTATCCCTTAGCACAGATAGCACTACTAGGTATTTATTTCACAAATTTCCATTACTTCTGACTAGTGACAAATACATCACTTATAAGAGACCACAATGTTCTGCAAAGTTACTTAAGTATGGGGTTTTGCCCACTTGAAATTCTCTAAAAAGCATCAATTTTGCAGACCCATAAAGCAAAAAATGTGGTTACAGTCTTCAGGACCAGATGAAGTCCTATTATAATATACTAGAACTAGAAGAAGCTCATTTGTAGAAAAAATTTTGGTTAGGGACTGGGTGTAGGAAAGGAACCACAGCCTGCTCTATGTATCACAGTATAAGTTATTGCTGTTGATACTACTGTGTTGACAACACAGTAGTAGGCCTGCAATATTGACATCACAATATTTGTTAATTGTACATATCCAATCCAGTAAATTTAGAAATAACTTTTTAAAAGTGCTATGGAATTAATTACGTATAAAATAATATTTTAAACATAATTCTAATATTTCTCTGTTCATTCTAGCAAATTCTTTGAAAGAAAAGTTGCTTTTTGTGGTTTTGGCATGTGTTCTTTTCCACAAATTTCCAAGTTTTCCTCACCAGATTTTGGAGTCAGCTTTCACTTCAACTTCCCCCTTGCCTCCCCCCCAACACTCACATCTGGTCAGTACAGTGGTGCTGAGCAGGAATCATAGATGCTTACTGCACCTGCAATTTTCAGATTATTTAGCTGCAAAACTCTAGTTAAAGTCTCTAGAGCGCCTGTAAAAACAGATTTGTTTTTAAAGACTTGTAACAACCACATTTACAGCATTTCATTAAAACCCAAGAAATTTCTGATAAAAGGTGATACCTACCTATCTCTTTCCTTTCTCCGCAGGTATAACCCTGCAAAACTTTGAATCAATACTCTATTGCTTCTACCAGGTGGACAGAAACTTTTCTAACTACTTTTTTTTTTTTTTTAAACACAACAGTTGGGCTGTTAATAGCAACTTACTAAGACATTCAACCTGAAATAAATTCTCACTATGGGAAAGTTCAGCACCAGTGCAAAAATCTGGTGAAAGTATATAAAATTGCATTGTTGGTTGATTCAATGGGAAACATCAAGCCAAGCAATCACACTAGAGACAGTTCTACAAGCTCTACAGATTAGACAGTATTAAAATAATCATGTAGTAGAGGAAACATGTATCTATTAAATCAGTTTAGGAACTTAGCTACACGAAGTTGCACTTGCAGCCTTTAAAGCTGCCACAAACAAAACCAAAGGGCAGCAATAGGCTTCATGCTCTCTCAAAAACTATCTCCATCAAAAAGTATCAAAACTAATGTTCATATTCCCAGCTGATGAACAGCACAGTTCCAGTTATAAAAACAGGTACATGCTTAAGTTAATAAATTAAAACTTACCCAAAATGTGTTTGCAAACAGCAAATGGTGATTTTGATTTTCTAAATGATAAGAATATGTGCTCAGCATGTTGGCGTTGTTCATTATTGACCATGGAAGGTGGTGCCTGAAGGAAAAACAAACAAACAAAAAGTTATTCAATACTAAACCCCCCCTTCGATTCTAAATACATATGAGCAATGTCAGGAACTCACAAATATTTGCCTTGTTAAACATCAAAATCAAGTATCTCTTGGTAAAAGTCAAGGCCTCTTCTTATATACCACTGTGTATTTACATTGTGTACACATAAGTGTGAATATTGAGACATCAGACAGAGAGTGAGTAGTTGTAAGTACTGTGCGCCTAATGACACTTCTGAAGAAAGACAAAAGTCAGCTCTACATTCAACCCAATCCCTTTTCTACTCAAACCAAAAATATCATTGCACACCACACTCACAGTCACAGAAACAAAGCATCATTTTTTTTATTCAGTTCTACACTTGCTTTAAGATATTGAATTGTATAATAAATTCAAGGGATTAAAAAATCTTGACTATGGATATGCTCTAAAATAAAGTATTGGCAGTAACAGACTACCCTCTAGTGTTTCACATTAAAGTTGACATCTTAAAGACTGACTGAGGGCTTGAATTTGAGAGAGGGGTCAGCTCATTTAGGGATGGCTACAGCAGTTCCCCAGCTGCCTATACCCATGCTCTTATATATCCATCCCCATACATCATGGGCACCTTGACTGCTCAGGTGGCACCTGCTGCTCCATTACTGCTGAAAGGCAGCTCCATGGTGGTTTCCACCTAAAAATCAACTATAGGTAAAGCATGAAACTAAGTGGTAACCTCGATCACTGTGAGGTGGGATATCACCTGTATTGCAGCCTCATTTCATCAAGCAACCCTGAGATCTCCCCCGCTGTCCCACAAGGTAAAAACAACCCTGCAGAAAACATGGGCTTGTTCACAACACCACGCTGCTCTCCACTTTCGCCATCAATATTGTCCAATTTCTGCTATTTGGGATTTCTCTGAACAAGCACACGGTACAAAATACTCTTACAGGAGATTGACACCAAGAAGGCAGCATAAGCTGAACTGATGCACCTTTGAGAGGAACATGCATGCATAGAAAGATTGCATAAAAACTACAGAGCCAGGTCAAGGTGACAGAGTTGGTCATTGAACTGCAGCTGAACTTCCAAACTCAATTCCTGTCCCTAGCAATCTGAGGAGAACATATGTACCACGTGTCTTTTGGTTTTGATTTGTACCTGCTGCTTTGGGAATAAAAGCACAAAGAACTTAGCATAAAGACCAAGGTTTTTAACTTAAGTATTTTCCAGTAAATAAAACATGTCAAATCTGATTTAATTCTTTCAACCTTGACAAAACACAGACAATAGAAGATTCAAATATGAGCTAATAACACCACAGATTAAAGCTGCTGCTCCTCAATCATTTCTTCAATAATCTGACTAAATGAAGCAAAGGAAAACAGATTGCTGATGCTTGGACCAAGGGGGTCCTAATAAACAGCTGTGCTCCTTGTTGCACAGCAGATTTCTGACTCTCACAACTTTTCCAGTGCAGATGTTATGAATGCCTTGGGAAGGGAACAAAAAAAGTGGAAGAAGGCAGCTGCAAAAAAACCTCGTGGATGCAGAATAAATGCTCTGCCCCTTCACAAACCTGCTCTGCTACAGCCAATTCAGGGCAGGACCTCCCTGGACAGTGATTTGAACGTACAACAGGACAGGTCAACCTTACCAGCTCTGGGGAGAAAACAGTGTTCGCCCATGCCCCCTTCTGGGTAGGCGTCGGTAGATGTCAGGTTGTGCATACAGGTAGATGGCAGCGTGCCTTCAGCTCAAGCCTGTCCTCCATTCACCCGGAGCAGCATCTCAGGGTGTAAGTCAGCAGGCTGCACAGAGATGCACGCACGGAAAAGCTTTTGGATATTTGGGGCATTACGCACCGCTGAACAGCTGACACAGAAGTAAGGTCCATGGTGGTATCCGAATCCTTCCAGGACACTGAGCATCAGCGAACTCCAACCCAACGCAGAAACCCAAACTTTTAATAATTTTTAAAGCAAATTTAAACTTGTAAAGCATCAGCCTCACTGAACTGGGGCACATGACACTTCTGTGATAACAGCTCAACTCTCCTGTATGCAGCCAGCCATCAGCAGGAGCTGTTGCCAACCACCCATGCTTTCTGCAGTCTAAAGGACAGTACTTCTCTGTGTGGACTCTAACTACACTCATTGCAACAGAGCCAGCTGTACTGGATGCCAGCAGAGTATCTGGAGCAGGTTATCAAAAATGCAGGAATGACCTCTACAGCAACAGCTTGACATACACTACGGTCAGTGCTATTGCAAATAAACCAAACAAAAAAGCAGTCCCCACTTTCTTCCCTGTTGCATGGGCAAGCATTTCTGCAAATGCACAGAGAACCAGGCTGGGGAACTGATCACCGAAAAGTATCCCACCAAAGGCAGGTTATTTTCATCTGGATCAGTCCCCCAGCCTGGCTCACCATAAGTCAGCACAGAAGCCTATGCCAGCACAGTATAAGACATTATGGCTGGTGCTTTTTTCAGCACCAATTACCATTTAAAGTACATTTAATCTACAGCCTCGTTACGGTGCAATGCCATGGGAATATTCGGAAGTCTCAAGGAACACACAGCTTTGGTCAATGAATTTTCGTGAGAACTAAGAATCAAATTTCTTGAGACAAGCGACTTATTTTAAAATAACTCTCTGCTACCAAAGGAGAGGTCTCACTCCTCTCTTGCTCTCACCTGTGTGGTCTTTGTCACCTCCCAGCATTATCTCTTCTGTCAACTAGGCCCCCCCCAAAAAAAGGGGTAAGGTGGGGCGGGGCGGGTGGGGATTGCGGACGGACAAGGGGAATGAACACTCTTTTGTTACTTTAATAAGCACCAAGAAGTCAGGCAAGTGCCAGAGCCAGTGCAACAACGGGGAGAAAAGGAGTGGAGTGACACTGCCCTTTCAGCAGTACTGACCTTGCAGTTCACAGCTCTGCAGTCTCGTGAAGCCTCACTTATTACAGCCAAGTTGGAAGGAATCCTTTGCGTGTAAGTGACAGAGCATAATATTTTGCAAGTCTGGCGTCATTTACATTCACGTTCTTAGAGCAAGAGCAGCAAATTAGGGCTACCTGATCTTGAACTGATTTTGCATTAACAAAGCATATCTGAGTTTGTCATAGAAATAGTATCCATTTTCAGTGTTCTGTAATACTTACAGGCACTTTCAGGGACATCGGCAGCAAATTATGTCACCATTAAAAAAAGACAGAATTAAAAGTTTTACGGGAAATATCCCTTTATGCTTACAATAAGTAGAAGAAGAGACCTCTAACTTTACATTATTTTAACTCTTCTCTGAAGTCTGATTACAGAAGACCTTTAGCGCCTTGGAAAGGCATATGGCACATCATATTCCTGTATTAATTTTTAAAATCACAATAATTTAATAACACATTACGCACTTATACTCTCAAAACTGTCCAGAACAGACAAGTGCAACAGGTAAGCTTTAAACTGTACTATAGAGCCACCAGAGGGAGCTTAAGGCTCACAGTCTGCTGCCTTCGCTGCATTCGAACGTAGTTATCTGCACACTGAAAGCGAAGTCCAGCTAACTAAAGGCTTTAAAGGAAAGCCCAGCATATAGATATTCTGTACACAAACTTCAGATTACAAGAACACGGTTTAGGTGAGGCTGAGAGCCCTGGAAGCTGATGCCCAGCGTCCCCTCGGCACAAGAGGGTTAGAAACGTACCCCAAGTACCCATCATGCTTGGAAGGTCGCCCCATAAAATACCTACACATTCACTGTTTTCTTTCTAATGGTCTCCTTCAAACTCTTCTCTAGCATCCAGCTTACAGGAAATTAAAGACCAATGTGGTCATGATCAGGCTCTTTTGGCATTTGAAACTATTTCCAGCTATACCACTTTCCTTTCTGTACTGATGTTTACCACTAACACTCATCTGCTCTCTCTTGTCTTAGAGGTTGCCCAAAAAAGTTCTCCAGGACAACAATCATCTTTCTGGTTTTAGCATAGCAAGACACTGCCCCATAAGAATAGAGTTCCTATATAACACAGTATTATAAATAAAATTACATCCTTTGAACTACCAAGGCTGTCTGGATACAGAATAGGAACAGCCACAGCAGTGCCTACTGATCAGATCCAGCAGGACTGCTGACTCAAATGGCGATTATTCCCACAGGGGAAAGGGAAACTGAAAAAATACAAGACTAGAAACACTCCAGCAGACTAGCACGAATACTTTCAGGACCACTAAACTTACCTGAAACCCTGGACAACTAATAGAAAAGTAAATGTAACCCTTTCCCTTTCATGTCATCCAGTTTATAAAACAAAGAAACAGTTTGTTCTACTTTATTATGTCCTGCTATCACAACTCCGAACAAAACAACAAAAAAAAAAAAAAGGAGAGAAAAATTAAGGTAAGGTATTTGATGACAAAATTGTAATAAGCCAATAAGCATATGTTAGAAGATCTAAATCCTGGATGTGCTTACATAAATCCCATACCTTCCTTGTGTGGTTGTAAAAAACCTTTACTGCGGTTTTTCTGCTCAAGGAAAAAGCATGGGAAAGTCAAGGTCTTTGCTTCCCTTCTCACTCTTCTTTTTCTTCAAACACAAATAATTGTGATGATTCTCCTCAAGCCATCAACAGTAAATGAGCCAGTGGAAAAAAATTCTTTTTGAAAAAAGCAGAAACACTAAACTTTAGGAGGAAATAGAGTCTGTGAAGTCAAAAGTAGAAAACACCTTTAACACCTCACAGTCAGAAAAGAGGGCTGGGAAAAAAAGAAGAAAAGAGCCGGAGATTGATGTTCTCCATATTATAGTAAATACAGGACTGAGTCCTCAGCAGTCGGCATCTTTCTAATCTTTTGGGATACAGGCAGACAGATGCAGTTTGAAGGAACACATTGGCACAGATGAGCCAAAGAGAAAATCTGTGGAAATCATAGGTCCAAACACATTTTTCTGGTGTAGTGTAAGCATGCTCCAACTTTCTTTATGAAGACTGAATGCACAGGGAATGACTACAGCTCCTTCTGTACTTAGAGATGAGTTCTGCCAAGGACAAGTCCCTCAGTCTGCATCTCAGATACAGGCAAGCCTTTCAAAAGTCAGGCAGTGATCTTCAACGGTAGGAAGAGAGAGGGATTAGGCTCTTATATCCTTGATTAGAGTCCTAATAGTTTCCTTTCACAGACTCACCTATCACCCTACATTTGATTTTTCACTTTTTGTATATTTTAAAAACAACCAAAAAATCAGACCACTCTCAGGAGATAGGTTATCTCAGCTTACATGGGTGTTATAGCAACAAGATAATTGTTTTGGAAAGACAGGAACTGTCGTGTAAAATTAATCCCAAGTCAGGTTTTACCTTCCTTGACTATTAGACCAGCTACTTTAAAAAAATCTAAACCTAATTTCCATGCAACTACCTTTTCTTTCCAGTGTGGAACCTGATAAAAACAAAACTGGATTCAGCTTTCCACCACCAAAGAAAGTTTCTCTTCAGTGAGTTCAAGGTCAGCACACACCCTTTAAATCCTCCTTCTCCCCTTTCTTACCACTATGAGAACATTGCGAGAAACCGCATCACAGATGAAACTGCATCGCCCCTCTCCCTACTAACAAAACAGGAGGCGCGCCAACCTTCTGCATAACAACCCTCTACCTCTGGCAATCTTTGTATAAGCAATCCACTGATCTGAAAAATGCAGAAGTCACAAATGCAACGGATTAACAATGTTAAACCCTCCAAACAGCACGGGTTCCTCAACAGCCATGAGAGTACTGGTAGGTTTTTAACCAGCTTTCCCATTCTTACTGCCTGCAACTATCCTTTTTTTACCATGGGAAGACAAAGAAGAGCACTTCATACAGCATCACCATTTAATTCCATAAGTTTATATATTGCCACTCACTTTTTTTTCCTCCCCAAAATAACTCACCTTTGTTTCTTCCTTATATAACACAGATTTCTCATTTCTAACTTTGATCATCTTTTTTCTGCTCCTCCCTTGATGGTACACCATCAATTTAAATGATATTGTATTATTCACGGATGCTACAAGAAAGGACAACACAACTGGGAACGATTAAAAAAGGCTAAAAATTTGGCATATTAGGCAGAAAGTGATGAACAGAAACAGATATTACAAGTAATTTAAAATATTAATTCATAGGGACACTCAGAACAGATAGATATGAGAAAGGTTTAGGCCAACTGTCATGTGGAAAATACACACATGACTAGGAAACAACTGGTGAAGGTACACAGTAAGGGGCTTGGGCTTTGTTCTTTTTTTAAATAGAAGTATTATTAGATGCAGATAGAGAATCTGTAGCTACACATATGTATTCAGAACCACATGCTTAGTACAAGCATTTCCTACCTCAGTAACATACCTCTAAATAAATACATATAATTATGACTTGTGTGCTGGTTTTAGCTAGGATAGAGTTAATTTTCTTCATAGTAGCTAGTATGGAGCTGTGTTTTGGATTTGTGCTGAAAACAGGGTCAATAACACAGGGATGTTTTCGTTATTGCTGAGCAGTGCTTACACAGAGACAAGGCCTTTTCTCCTTCTCCACCACCCCACCAGCCAGGAGGCTGGGGGTGCACGGGAAGCTGGGTGGGGACACAGCCGGGACAGCTGACCCAAACTGACCAAAGGGATATTCCATACCATACGATGTCATGCTCAGCATGTAAAGCTGGGGGAAGGAAAAGGAAGGGAGGACATTCAGAGTTATGGCATTTGTCTTCCCAAGTCACCTTTACGCATGATGGAGCCCTGCTTCCCTGGAGATGGCTGAACGCCTGCCAGCCGATGGGAGGTGGTGAATGAATTCCTTGTTTTGCTCTGCTTCCATGCGCGGCTTTTGCTTTACGTATGAAACTGTCTTTATCTCAGTCCACGAGTTTTCTCACTTTCACCCTTCTGATCTTCCTCCCCATCCCACTGCAGGGGAGTGAGTGAGTGGTGGTCTGGTGCTCAGTTGCCAGCTAGGGTTAAACCAGAACAACTTGTCAGGATGGAGTGTGCCAAGCAATGAAGATAATAGAGACATGAGAAAGGTACCAAATGGGTTGCAAATAACAGCAATGGGTTGCTCTCTTTGTAAGACTAAAGCTGAAGTCACCACGTATTTGCCAATAACAGGCAGAAGAAGTAACACCACATCCACGTTTGAAGTGGTGTCTACTTTTTTACTTCCTTCCCCTTACTTCTGAAAACACTTTTAGCCTTAAAAAAAAACTATCAAAAGTTTCATGTTGATCATCATAAACGTACAAAATACAACCATTTTCTGATCATATATTAGAAGTGACATTAGTTTCTTAATGATTTTAGATGCCAGAGAATATTAGTTATTGGTGACTTGTGGACAGTGACAGCATCTTAAAATTAACAACATCTAACATTCAAGAGACATTATTAAAATCAATAATGGAATATTTTAAGTGTGATTTAGTTAACCAGTTTGCACTGTCATCTCTGCATCATACTTTTGCTAAGAAAAATCCTTCCCACAATTGTGTATAAACATAATTAAGGATGGGTTGAACAGCATTCATTCCTTGCAGACAGAAAAGTTTGCTAGAGACAAATTCTGATTTTTCACAGACTTTTGCTATGGCAAGACAGCACTGAATACAACCGAATTCAGCATCTTTCTACAATTACACTGGGGGAAATCTGCAATTTAGTATGTCACAAAGAACCGTCATGCACTCCTCCAGACTTTGCTGCTTAAGAGAATACAGAGAGAGTGCACCAGAGTGTTTTAAGCTGACACCCACAGTATTCTCACCTACAAAAAATGTCCCACCTACGGTATGAACAGTACAGCCTAAACACTAGTAGGATTATGGAAAGGCAAACATGCCTACTAATTTTCTTGGGTTTAAAAAAAAAAAACAAAACATCAAATTGCTTATACCTGCTACTGCTAAAGCCAAGAAGGAACCTTCTTGCCAAAGGCAATGTTTATGTCTGCAAGTAAAGAACATTACAAACTTGACAAGGGCAGAAACAAAAATCTGAGATTTCTGCTGAAGTGTGACTTCATAAAATTCACCGCAAACTCTCCACACTGAGCTTCCCCAAATACGTAGGGGAATCTTGCCTTCCATGCAGCCCAGAGGCAAAATAAAACTGTTCCCAAACTCTGGTCTGTGGGCTGTTATCAGCTTATGAAAAACCAATTAAACACACTAGGTGTTCTTCAGAATGGTGTCTAAACTCTGGTGCTGCAGAGAGCCTGGAAGTCTTAACAGAGACAAAAATAAGAAACTGAATCTCTATCAATATACAAGGATAAGCAAAAGCTACCACAGACAGCAATGGCACCACTGGGTCTGGACCTTGCTGACAGCCACCATCAGGCAAGATACGATCAGAGAAGCGAGGAATAGAAGCAGCCCAGATGGCTCGCCAACATCTCCCAGCACGCAGGGAAGCCAAGTAACAGTGAGGCATATGCAAAGGAGAAAGATCATGACTGAACTTGAGAAGCATGTGCAGGGCAACACCATGTGATGGTGATCGGGAGTATGGGCAAAAATAGAAGGAGAAAGAGAAAAAAAAGGGAAAAAATCAAATACAAGGGCAAGCAATAATTTTCAACTAGTGCACATACTGCATTAAGGACAGCTAAATGTATTACTCTATCCATGTAAGCAATTGTTATAGCTGCAACATACCTAAATGATCAAAAGTCATAAAATTTTAACTTACTGTGCTCTTCCTCCAAGATGCTCAAAACCCCCTAAAAACAAATTTCTGTATCTTAAATAACAAAAAACACCTTAAAAGAATTACTCCCCAGCACAGTTCTGCTATATAGGTGTGTTATACAAAAGAATCAGATTCTCTGAACAAGAAGATTCCAAGTTTAACTCCACCAAAGTCACATCAAGCAACAAGCCCCAAATCTGCATTACCCTGACTTCCATGGAGTCAAGTCATAACAAGTTTCCATCCCAGTTCTACCAGTAACACTTTTCAAGCGTTTTAAATAAGCTTCTTCCTACAGTATACCACAGCACACTCAATAACTGTCACTCGCCTTATTAAACTAGCTAATCAAAGAGATCAAATACAGGGGTCAGACACAGAGAACCGGATGATTAGCCACACTTTTGTTCTCAGCTATTCACCCTACTTCTCTAGCAGACACTGATACCTAACAACGCAAGGATGCCTGATCCATTCATGAAGCAGATGCCACCAGCCAACAATTCAGGCTACATGAAGATGCTCAGCTCTGCAGCGTTCGGCAACTGCTTCACAAGTGGATCAGACGTTCCTGCCTTGGGCACCAGGCCAGAAGGCAGTTCCGACAACTGGTACTGATAACAGCTTCTGCTGTCCAATTCAGATCTGTCATTACACAACTGCCAGAGCCTTGAGTAATAGCTAAGTTACTACAGAAAACCTAGCTAGCAGAATAAACAACTTCAACTATGTTCCAATTACTTTCTTTGCACTTGCTTTTTGGAGTAATAATTTAAATTACAGCAGTAACTCATCTTCCAATTTAAAAGATACTTAAGATTACTTTTGAAGATGGGTAAGAAAGTTGCAACAGATGGCTTCCAACCAAATCTGCAGTAGAGACAATATGATGGAGATTTAAGGCTTTCTGAACAAAAACTTTGTTTGATTTTTTTTAAAAAAAATCTTTCCCCAAAGTAATTATGATTTGAATTATTTAAGCCCCAGAGTGCCCAGTATTTTTCAGTATATATTTAGAACAAATGCATGACTGCTGAAGGAATTACCTCCTACACATCTACTCAACTCATGTCTTGCTTTCATGCAGAGACTTAACAATAGGGAAAAAAAGACTTTTTTTTTTCTTCATACCAGATTTTGCTTTGTATTTTGGAGCTGAAGTACTTTATTAAGCCTTTTGCAAGTGAAACAGGAGATAAATTGTGGTTTGTTGTAAGATCTATTCTCAGTTTTGAAATGGTCTTATATAAAATACTAGATATACACATTAATTGACTAGAGAGCCAAAGTAAATCATTACCATCAATATCAGAACATTTTCTGAGATAAGACTTCCTCTCCAAGATAAGCAACAAAAACTACCTAGATTTTATTTCCCTACTAACAATTTGACCTCCAAATATAGACTATTACAGGTTCTCCACTGAAATTGCCATTCATTTATGTGCAAAATACACTTCAGATACATGATTCGTGATAACCAGTTTGCTGAGGAACCACTTCCACTGTTTATGTCTGCTTCTCATTGTCAAAACAGGTACCCAAGATCTGCTGCTTGAAGAAGAGCAGGTAGGACTTGAAAGGCAAAAGGGAGAAAGGTGGAGTGGAGTCTTTGTTCAAGGAAGCAGTACCCATGTGAGCGGTTCATCCACTATCAGCTTTTACTGTCGTCAGTCTCCTCACAGGACTCGTTTAGGGCTTTCTCTTTTCTGACCACTGTGCACATTGCTCAACAAGAAAATCCACATATTCAACTAAACTAACAGTACATTTACTCATGCCAACCTTCTGGAAGCATTAGGTGAACAGGATCAGCCCAGATTCCATTCACCTCACAGAGGACTGACTGCTCCAGCAGAATTTGGAAAAATGACTGAATTCTGCATATGCCAAGAGTTACAAGTTTAGACTTGTCAGTGCTGGACCAAGCTCAGAGCCCCATATGAAGTAATCGCAAAAGCAGCACACAGAATTATCAAAGACCTTAAATACATGACAATAAAAATCTAGTTCTCTTTTTACATCTTAATGCTTTCTTTATAATCTCTGGGCCAATGAAATGTTTCAAGTTGGTTTCAAGAAAATTCAGTGTAAACTTAAATAGTCTTTCACTTCCATAAGTTTAGGCAACGAAAACCAGGATACAGCGTAACACAACAGTGAAGACAAAACGCTTTAGAAATTTACATGTGCACTATATACCTATTTGCTACTATTTCCTCTGTAACTGCAGTTAGGACATCAGTTTAAGCACACTTGCAACAGATAAATCAGAGATGTGTCCTATAACGGCTATTTAGCTCACAGCAGTCTGGCTGTGAACAGCCAGAGGATGAATGCTGACATGGAGTTACAGTTCAGACCCTCAAACGAAACATTATTTATTTCCTACTCTCCACATTCACTGTTCTAACATTTCAAAGCACAAGTAAGGCCTGACTTGCAATTCTGCTTAGCAAAACAATTTCCGTAAAACATCAGGCTGATGGCAATGGGCAAATCCATGCAGAGTCTCTCTGAGTCGGTAAGATCTTACCAAGTAACAAGAAGTCTAAACAAGTGTGGCTACCAGGTCGAGGGAGGTGATTCTGCCCCTCTGCTCTGCTCTGGTGAGACCCCACCTGGAGTCCTGCATCCAGCTCTGGAGCCCTCAGCACAGGGAAGACATGGACCTGTTGGAGCGGGTCCAGAGAAGGGCCACAAAAATGATCAGAGGGATGGAACACCTCTCCTCTGAAGACAGGCTGAGAGAGTTGGGGTTGTTCAGCCTGGAGAAGAGAAGGCTCCGGGGAGACTTTCTTGCAGCCTGCCAGTACTTAAAGAGGGCTTACAAGAAAGAGGAGGACAGACTTTTTAGCAGGACCTGTAGCAACAAGACAAAGGCCAATGGTTTTAAACGAAAAGAGGGCAGATTTCGACTAGATCTAAGGAAGAAATTTTTCACAATGAGGGTGGTGAACCACTGGCACAGGTTGCTCAGAGAGGTGGTAGATGCCCCACCCCTGGAAACATTCAAGGTCAGGTTGGACGGGGTTCTGAGCAACCTTCTCTAGTTGAAGATGTCCCTGCTCCTTGCAGGGAGGTTGGACTAGATGACCTTTAAAGGTCCCTTCCAACCCAAAGATTCTATGATTCTCTGGTCTACATGGGCTGACTTCATAGAAAGCTCAGTCAATACAAAAATGCGACTCAATATGGGAGAGAAGGACAAAGATAAGAAAAACATCATAACTACACACAACAGTGTTGGAAACCTCATTGTTCCAAATCTTTTTAAACCATTTAATGTTAACAAATAAAATCGGCTTGCTTTAACTTGAGCCGAAATGACCTCTGTACATCACTGCTGTATTACAGGGACCCTAAAAAATATACATTACTAAAGGATACAGAAAGTCATAAAGTGCCCTTACTACAACTGCACTCACACTAGCCTCGAGCCCTGCTCTCCTGCTTCCTTTTTCTGACTGACTCCTGGAGCTGGCGTGAACTTGGCCTCCTCATCCTGCAGCAAGGAGGACAAGGGTTGGAGGAAACTAACCGAACTTTTCCCTCAGCTCCCATTAGCTGCAGGTGTTTCTCTCTTTCCCCCACAAGGAGCTATGGAAGATAAATAGGTCCCAAGTTCGGGCCCTGAGTCTGTTATCCTAGAGGGCAGGAAGGAAAGGAGTCTCAGCATCAACACACACCACAGCCTCCACTGCAGGGTGGACTATCCCCATGACAGGTCCTGGTTCTCTAGCAAGAGATAGGACCCTAGCCCATCCACAGCCCCTGAAACCCTTATTGCAGCTTGGTCAGGTTCAAATAGTTCATCTTTGTATTGCCCATTTCTGTACCTACAAGAGATTATAGACACAGTTTAGCAAAAAAATGCCAGGATTGTGACAGTGAATTCCAAGACAAAGTTTTAAGTAAAGAAAGAACCATTGTGACTACTCTTCTACTAGACAGCAGATCATAACAATGCTGGTAATGGCAATACTAACTTTCCAAAGTTCACAAGTTGAGAGGTACATGATATACAACCTATTTATCAGACTCACTGTACATCAAATATGGCCAGCAACTGCTCTCCTCCTGCAAGAGAAACTTTAATATTATCCATATGTGACAATGTGTCTTAATAGTGTCTATTTTTTCCTGTTGTCCAATTTCAAATTATACTTTCTGAAAGAACAGCTATAACCACCCATTGTTACAGGGGTGGCATTATTTTTATTCACATGTAGCCTTCTACAGTAAGCATGTGCAGGTGGAGTAAGGTATCACAGGGGTAAAAGGACATCACATGGATAACCCCCCTGTCTACCTCACACACCCCCAACACATCTTACTTACTAATACTTACAGTTAAAAGTAATCACTCCATGAAAGATTTAAACTTAGATAGTGATATATATTGGTTTCTAGGAGTTTTAGGCTTTGCCTCCCATCACAAAAGCATCTCCTTCCACCAAGCTAAGACAGACAGGCACACAGGGCAGCCAGCTTCTCTGCCAAAATTCCGGTTTTAGCACTTCCTCCCCCATCAATCTTGCTAAAATTTCAAAACCATTTTGTCCCATCGTAGTTATTTAGGAGTTGACTAAAAGTGAGATAAAGGAGTTTTTAAAGTTTTTGAGTTTATCTAAATTGATATGGAAAACTCCTTTGACTTAGTGTATTTTCAAATTGGCACAGCCTAAAACACCTGTGTTTATTAATGGCTTTTAACTGTAAGGGCATTAATGGAAACTTACAGGCAGACACAAATAAAATACACCAAAAATACCTGAATCATGTAAGCAAACAGAAATGTAGCTACAGAGACATGAAATCAAGGTTTAGCAAAAAAAAGAGCAACCGAACAGAGGCCAGAGGAAGAAGCTCATGACCTAAGCCGGACTGCAGGGTAAGGAAGTAAAAAGAAATTGTGAAATTGAAAATGATTTTGTGAAGAGAGTAAGTTCTTTCACTCAAAAACAGGAAAAAGCATGGACTTTCACTAAACACACCTAGAAAAAGCTCCTTCCCCTAACATTTTTCCCATTTCTGGAAGATGGCAAAAATGCATCCAGAATTGTACATACTTGAGAAGGCAGGATGTCATTTACTTTTACCTTGTTTCACTACTTTGTTCTGCTCTTGCAGATACAGCCTGAACCACGTTACCGAAGAAGTTACATACCTCTGTATTCATCCTCCAACATACAGAGGAGCAGACACATGATACATACTTTGAGAAATCCTCTTCGAAAAAGCATTTTTTAATGACAATTGGTTTTTTATTCTACATACACACATTTCTGAGTTTTATTTAGAGGAGGCAATTTTTAAGACCTTCAAGTTTTAGGTGCCTGAATTCACTCTAAGAAACTTGCATAAATTAGCTAAGCCTCAAGTTCTGAACAGTCACAGGGCTCCACATGCTTACTGAAAAATGATTGTGAAGAAATGTGGTCATAATTATACATTTCATTCTCAGTGCTGTTAGAGGGAATGATATTGTAACATGAACACAAGAATGGCTCCAGAAACAATATTGTCACTTCTCTTGATATTAGAATTTAATATTTATATATTCCCCGCTAAACAACTCATTATCCTGAAGCTACCCAACATCTGTTCTTAATCCCACTTAAAACAACCTCACAAAAATAAAGGCTTTGCAGCTAAGTCTCCCTAATTCTCTCAGGAAAAAGCATGTTTGTTTTTTGGGTTGGGTTTTTGTTGTTGTTGTTGAGAGGTAAGGAAAGTGCTATTCACGTTTTCTTCACCAGAAAGGTGTGCGTGTGTTTTGTAAACCTATTTGTACATTTTCTCAATAACAATGCAAGATGTAGCCGTCTGACAAGCTACCAAAAAAGCATGGTTGAAAGAAAAGTCAAATAGCAGCAACATATTAGCAAAGCAAATAGTAAAAGTCAGTGAATTAAGAGAAGATAAAGCGAAGCTAAATGTGAACAGTTAAGACCTTAACAAAAATAAACCCGAAACTATAATCAGCGCAAAAAACACCCAAAGCTCTGTTTGCACATAAGATCAGTGAAGTTTAAAGTAATGCTTTTCAGCCACTGCTTTAACAACACACATTCAGCTTTGAGGCACCTAATACCAAAACAGCATCTGTAGCTCCAAGGGGAACATATTTCCCTCCCTCCCAGGGCTGCAGTCCTGTTGCAACAGATACGCAGATCCGGTCTCCCATTTGGGGATCTCCAGTTACTGTATGCGCACATACAGATGCTGTAGAGGAGTCCTCATGAAACCCACCAGTGACAAACATGTAAAATGTAGCTTTTAGACAAGGGGTGTAACACAAGAGGAAACTGAGCCATAAGGTGAAGCCCACAGCAGGCAGGCAGGGTCCACCAGCGCCAATGATGCCTGAGTAAAGTCATGGCAAGACAAATAAGGCACTGTCTTAAGGGCCCACGTGATGGCAAGACCACCGATACAAGTCCAAGCTGTGGCAGATCAAGTCTGGGGAAGTTCATTCCAAAACCTTGAAGACCACCTATTTGCAGAGCCAGACAAAATCAGCAAAAAGAGAAGAGTCTTCGCTGTGTGCCCGAGGCAGAGAAGCTACACATGTAGATGACCATCCAGAGAGGATGGACCTTGCCCTCACATCACCAGCATGGGAACCTTCCACCCCGTCCCCAGCCAGGCAGTACATGGAGGTGTGACTTCTCTCATGCTGCCACATGACGGAAAGGTGACAGTTCTGCAGTAACTCATCAATGAGTTCGTGAATGAGCCAGTGTGATTTGTGTCTTTACAATTGTTTCTGCTGTGTGTTAGCTTTGACACTGTTTCAATAGCATCACTAATGCCACAATTAACAATAGTTGGTGTATTGTTTTATAATAATAAAGGATAGTATAACTCAATGTTGGTTGTCATCCAGTTGCACCGTTGATCTCTGTACAAACCAACACTTAAGTCCCAGAGCCACAGATGCCCTGTGGCACAGGCCAATGCACCAGCTTCTGGAAAATGCCCAGCTACTAAATTTTCAGATTCCATGTTAATGATGCTACAACCTGTTTTTTGAATTCTATGAACTGCCTCTGACCTCCTCCACCTGTTGTTGGAGCAAAAACCTCAGTGGCCAGGATATTTATTTGTGATGTGAAATTCAAGGTCCTTCCAAAGCAGTCTGAAGAACTGATTGAACATGGCTCAACCACCTCTTGGTGTCTTAAAAGCTATCAAGCTACCCATTTCTAAAAACCTGGAAATATAAAGTCAATGAATATACTACCCACTTCAATACAACCTTAATGCCATACTACAGCAAGCCCCTCAAAACACCAGGACTCTAAGCATTAGTCCACTCTACTGAAGTATTCTGTTTTCCTGGTAAAAGTACACAAAAAGACAAATATCATGTAACTTTTCTGCAGCTCTTCCCACAAACAGATTTCAAAACACATTTGTGAAGGATGCTGGTATTACTCTTTTCTTCCATTACAACAGGATCCTAGTCTAAGCTGATAGTAGTGAACAGGGGCTGCCTCTCCGGAACTCCAAGGCTGTGATTCCCGGAGAGGCGGAGACCTTCCTCCTCTCCTTCCAACCATGCTAATTCCTGTCCACTCCTAAACAGACATTATTAGCTTGTGCTAGCTTTGGCAACCAGCAGGTCCTTCTGTAAGCCAGTCCAGCTCATTAAACTAGCTGATAATCAATCCAGCAAGAAGACAAGTAATGATTTTCCTCAGCCACTCACTGTTAGGCTGGTTTAGGCTTCTGTGAAAACATAGCCTACATCTACATCATGCTTACAAGCCTGGGACTTCAGATGCTCCTCACCTTGGCCAAGTCTTTTGAAATCCCAGAGACCGCCATCATAAGCAGTAAAATTCCATGGCAAAACACCTTTCTGCACTTTATGGATTTCACAGCCACAAATTAATTATACGAAGCCTTCAAGAGGCCCTGGCATAAGGCACATTTTCAACATTACTACAGCTGTGCCTCTACCATTTTTCACAGCTGAACATAACACAACTGGACTGCATGACAATAAATACTGAAATTGGTAATTTCAGCACAGAACATGATAGAGCTTTAGCCTTTCTTCATATTCACTTTTATAGTTCTGTATATTTTGAATTTGGTAGGCACCATTAAAACAACTTATCTGACTTCTAGAGTAACAAAAGCAATAGAACTTCATTCACTTGCTCCTATATTAATCCAAATAACTTAAGTGTATTTGCCATGTAAAAAAAAATAAATCAGTTTTAATCTGAAGACAAAGAGAATTATATCTGATACTTCTGAAGTGGTTTAACAGCATAATTTGACCAAAAATCTTTTAGGAGCACAGGCAAGCTTTTTCATCTCAGTCAAGGCACCAAAATTGTTTATAATGCAACACAGTGAAAATCACCTGAATTAAAAACCCCTTTTCTCCCTGCATCCACTTCCCGATCCAGTTTACTATGCAGCTGCTCAGGCAGGCATACTACTACTGTTATGTTTTGGTAGAGCCAGAGGCAGCACTGTACAGTTGCCACTCATCATTAAGTCTCTGAAGCAGGAAAGTTTGGAGTTTTCCTTTTTGGGAGGCAGGGAGGGGGAAGAAGGAGGACTATTTAAAATATATTACCCTGCCAGTTTTCCTCCATTTCTTAAAATCCCTATCTGAACAACTACTCCCTATTCAACAGGGTATTTTAGACAAACTTTAGAAGGATGAAAAAGAACTGAAGACCCATATCAGTGTCTGCTACAGCTCAGATCTGATACCCTCCCTTCTACACCATCTCCCAGCATATATGTAGTTTTATGCCACTCATCAAAATTGCTCCAAATGCATTCTCTCTACCACGTCACTGCCCCAACACAGGCATCAGTTCCACTTTGTTTTGTTCTGGGGAAGCCAAGGAAAGCAGAAAAAGATAGATACAATGAATACATTTTCCCCCGGTAAAACAGAAAAGGACATGAGCATCAAAATCCAGAATTCTGCCCCTTCAACAAGCCAGGATACAGAAGTGGAATCCTTATATATATCTAATCCAGACAGAGTTTTTAGTATCAAAACAGTGCCACAAATTGATGAAAAGGAGTATTTTACTTAGCTGCTTGTGACAGCATCAGCTCAACAATCAAGAGGATTTCTTCTACCCCTCCATACGGAAAGCTGTTAATTAACTAATGAATATAGATTAGCATAACAACGATAAGACTCTTAGGAAGCAGGTTAAAGGGAAGACAGCAGTAGGTAGTGCCTGAAGAAGAATTATCCAGATGGAGTTACAGGCTAATGAAGCTCCCCAGCAGATGAACCTAGGAGCAGACACACAGTATTTTCATTGACGACACAGAACAAAATATAGAAATATGCCAATGCAGCAGTGACATGTCAAATGAGTGTGAAAGATCATCTTGATTCACAGGGGAAATAAACCCTAAGCATGAGGAATCCCATTTCACTAGATGCTCATTTCATCAGACACTCTGTTTGCTTTTCAAAGATACCAGAATCTGTATCAATCCTCACATTCCTCTTTTCAACTCCTCACCCTCAGCATTGTGTGCTCCAGGTATGCTCTATGCACATTTGTTCTCAGCTTCCAAATAGAAGTTTCATTAGCATGCCACACACTGCACGTACTTATCTCCCAAGCCGTAACCTGAACTGTGTGCCTGTAAAATGCACCAACCATACCAGTTCTTAAGCAAAAGAAGGAAAAAACATACATACACATGATGGACTAAGTTACTTAGTACTGCTGCAGAAAAAGCTCCAGGCGGCTTGGGCATAGTCCTCTGAAAAGATCATGTTGCTGCTTTCAGGTAACAAAGAAAAGCACAATCTTAAGTACTATTAGGAAAGGAATACAGAAGAATACCAAAAATTTAGAACCATCTAAAATCCTCAAGTACTCACATTACAAAAGAATGCATTTCTAGTCAGTCCATCTCAAAAACAGTATCATAAATCTGAAAAGCTACTCAGAGGAGTACAGGGATGATGAGATGGGTGGGGAATCTCCCACATGAAAAACTGACAAGACCCTTCAGTTTAGCTTACAGATGACTGGAGGACTCAGTACGATAGAGAGCTATAAAAATTACAAAAGGTACCGTAGAAGAAAAATCAGAGCAATGATCAGGTATTTCTCATCATTCAAGAATGAATGAAACGATCAATCAGCAGCCTTCTGTCAAATAACAATGCTGGGTTTTTTTCCAAAAACACCTGTGGAACCCATTACTACCAGACAAGTATAATACAAAAAATAAGAAAATAAATAATATAACTGCATTCCAGAAACAACTGGACACATTCGTGGAAGAAAAGTTGATCAACAATCATTAAACACAATATATATATATGTATGTAGTTACCTTATTTGAATTAGCAATTTCAAGAGCTACATCAAGCAAGTACATATATACTAGTGAAACGATTATCCTTATTTTTCAGGCCCCTTCTCTAAGTCAGCGGCTAGATGTCATCACTAGAAACAGAACTCAGCTGGGCAGATGTTTGGTCTAATCCAGCCATAATATTGCACACATCCAGCTTGTTTTGCTGCGTGATGACTTGGAGGACTTCAACAAATCTTCTCAGCACTGGAATGATTCGTCCTATTTCTTCCAAGAGGTAACCTGCCATAACAAAATCAGAGCTAGTCCATCTCTTCCTTTCACCCTTACTATCAGTAACACTTAACAGCCTGAAAAACTGCCCCACAATGAAGACAGGCTGCAATGAGAAATTGAACTTCCTCATGGAAGGAGGACTGTCATGGTCCTGAACTCCGAGAACAGCAGGTCAAAAAAAAGCCAACCATACAAATTGTCAGGGTAGGTTACATAAACAATTTAGTTTTGGATTTTAAAGGTACTAATGTGCTCCCTTATTATCTTATTCTATAAGCTTATTTCAACATTTGAAAGAGAAGCTTTTATGATCAGTGTCAGACTATCTAACTTTAGCCCAAAACCTCCCTCAAAAGGGCAGGGTAAGACACAAACTAAGTAGTACCCCAAAAAGATAGTAATGGGTGATTCCCCCACCATTCCCAAAACAGACCACAGTGAAATGAGAACATTTATGAACTTTTAAAGAAAGGAATTCTTCTGCAAAAGCCTTTGCTCAAGAACCTGTTCATGCTACCCAGACCCATACCATGTAGAATAGCTTAGGACGACAGGGACCTCTGGACCTCACTTCGCTCAATCCCCTGCCCAAAAGAGAACTCGTTTCAAAGTTAGATCAGGTTGTTCAGGGCCTTGTTCAGTCAAGTTTTAAGTATCTCCAAAGACGGGATCTCCCATAGCCTCTCCAGGTAGCCTGCTCCACTGCCTTCACCAACCACACTTACTGTGTTGGTTTTGGGTTGGGTTTTTTTTTTTTTCCTTCAGCTGGAATTTCCATTTCTGAAACTTAAAACCTCTTGTCTTTTCACTGCGCACCTCTGAGAAAAGTCTGGCATTTCTAATATCAAAACAGTCTGAGTTAGGAAGTAAATTGTACAGTGAAGGTATATGATACATTTGAGCCAACCTGACAGCTCACAACTGCTAATAGGGGCAGACCAGCCCTGGACATGTCCAACAATCTAATTTCAGCCCCACTGTGCTAGCTCTGCAACTGAAATGGCTGCACAGATAGCCAATTCGTCTTGCTAACTTGACAGAAATCCATTCCCTTGTTTAATTCCTATGTCATCTCAGCAATATTAGTATGTTCAACACAGGGTCACAAGGAAGAAACTGGAGCTGCAGGTAGGAACAGAGCACCCCTTTTTGGAGGGGGACAGGGGAAACAAGCTATAACCTGTGAGTTGACAGTTAGGTGTCACAGAACATTATATACTAAAAAATTTCAACCTGCTTAATAAACTCCCAGCAATAACTAAAGACTCTTAAGTATGCTTCCTACTTCATCCCCTCACCTATGGGATGACATTTCCATGTCTTTCCTTAATGATACAACCTATGTCTTCTCTCATCCATGAAGACAGTTATTAAAACAGTACTTAACTGACACTAATGACATTAAGCATTAATTACCACCCGAACTAAGCAGAACAGATAGGAACCATATATATTTGGTTAGAGAACGCCATGCCAGTTGGAAATGGAGGATCAGTAAATTCATTTGGTTCATAGAGATGCTGGCGTACGGCTTTTACCAAGACAAAGTCATGTAGGTTAAAGGTGAGTATCAGCCTGAGGCTCTGAATGACCACACAGAATTTTACATTTTAAGTTACAAGGCACTATGGGGACCTTACTTCAAGCAACCACCATTAGAATTGTTGGAAAGGAATTAAGTACCCAAAAAGCACATACTTTTTAATATAGCAAATATTCTTACACACACCAAAGAAAACTGTCACAGGACCACCATTCAAAGTCATATTTGGCAGCTAGTGACAACTCAAGCTTCGTCTTTTATAACAACTCTTCAACTTACACCAAATTTCAATCATTTTCCTAACTAAGTCTTTTGAATGTGGGCTACCTAGAACCTGCTGAAAGGTGTTACTGGTAACAAAGGTCTACATAGCTGTAGAGGAGCGTGGTGCGAGAACAGATTCAACCTTTCCAGTTTTCATACACTGCACACCATGGTCTGCAAAATCCATAAGGATCAGCAATTTATGAGATGAGAGCTAACATATCTCTTATCTGACATATAAAAAGTAGTTTTCCAAAGGAAAAAGCAACTAATCCAGTTGAAATAAAGAAGGAAAAACAACTATGAAAATACTTATCAAAGATTGAGAGCACTCATGGTAATTCATACTCTTAAGGAAAGTTAAACAAACGCATTCAGGGTTTTTTATTAGCATGTCTGAATTCCTCTAGTCCATTATTTTCCTCCAACGCTCAGTATTTCAGTTTGAAATCAAGACAAGTATCACTTAAACCATCATCGCTCCCTGCTCCATCATCATCGGATATGTTGCACCACCTTTGATGCCTCCCTAGCCAACTGTGTTTTTGCACAGATTGCTACTGTCTCAGCTGCCACAAGAAAACCTGGCCGAATCCCTCTCCACCTCTCCCTGCCCAGTTAAAACTTGCTGCCATCTATTGTCAGACCACTCACAGCTCTGCCCTTTCCCATCGCTTCAGGTATGGCTCCCCTGCAAGGTGCCAGCCTCTACTTATGACCTCCATTACTAGCATCAGGTTCACCACCTTCCCCCAAGTCCTGAGATTTTTACATAAATACCTTTCCAAGTGATCTCACCAATTTGCTTGATCAGTCCACCTCCCAACTGCCACGCACAGTTACTTCTTGCCCTCATCCCCAAATAGACATTTAACAGATTTTTACCAAACAGTGTAAAACAGGCTACATTAAATTAAGATCGTCACTGTCCTGGTGCAGTCCTGAAACACAATTCAGTCCTTGTTTTTCCACAGTTGCTAGTGAGAAAGAACAGGAGCAGAGCACATAACCCTTTCAGTCTCTAGGGTGTCATAAACATCTTTGTAAAGCAGCATAGTTGGTGAGCTGCACTCTTCCTCTCCTTCATCACTCCAAAAACCTGATGATTTTTGAGAAGAAATACAGAGCAATAACCCTAAGCAGTTCTCACAGCTCTTCTACAGCCAAACTAGGTTAAAGCCTGATTCTGGGTCCTTAGCCTCATGGATAGCTTTAGTAAATATCTTTGCTTTATGTGGCTTCCTCAGGAAGAGCCATCTAACATTCTTGTCAGTTCAGTGTTGTCTATGAGACTTCCAAGAGCAGCTGTGGAAAAGAAAAAAGAACAAGTAAAAGCTAATGACTGCAACAAGTCAGCTTTCATACTGTCAGGCTGGAGGGCAAGAGTAAGCTAGAAATTCAACAAGGATCCTAAGAACCATCTGCCTACAGACCTGACGCGTAGTTTTACCAGGAAGTTTAGCACCTATTCTTCAACAGAAGCACAAACATTACAATAAAAGGCTTGCATCTTTTCACTGTATTAACATTTTTATTTACTTATACTCCGCAGTAAGTTGCATTTTTCTCTCTATGATAGCAAGACTAGGCTAGGGAAACTATGCCAACAAAAGTAATGTTAAGTTTCCTAGCACAGATGCAAAACTTTGGACATGCCATTCCATGTGCTATCAGTTTGATACTGAAAACTAGTTACTGGCCAGCTTCCTTCCACACACGTGTTCTGTCTCATAATAATACTTATTACACATTTCCCCTACGCAAACACTTCTGGTAATTACAGCAACTGTGTTATTTTTAAAACTGAGATACACAGACATTGTGAGAACATCCAATAATCTACACAGTTATGTTTTGCAAAGGCATGCAGGAATCAAAAGCAACTCAAAGCTTAAGATGCATCACTATTTGCATACTTTGGGAAGTTTTTTTTTCTAAAAGGATTAGCGCTTGTTACTAAGCTGTCTGCCTTTACTTTGCTGTTTGGAAATACAGTCAACATTTTTCAGGCTTTGATTTCACAAGGAGTAACACACAAGTATTCTGATAAGGACACCTGTGAGTAAATCTCATCACTTCACTGTCGGGCCGCTTTGGCTAGTCATTAAACTCACAATCATTCAGGCTCTGGTCATTGATCAGTTATTGATACCAGGCAAACTTTCCTACTATTTGCTCAGTCCTTTTGAAATCCCTTCAATATTGACAACTTACAACCTTTATTTCTGTTGGAATCACATTTTGGTAAGATAAATTTTGTGGGGAAGGCTTTAAGCTAGCCGTTTTTAGAAGATCTGCAAGACCTGTAAACGACACAGGTCATTACACAGCTTTTCACTCAAAGGAACAAAACAACTTTTACAAAGACGCAGGACTAGGATGTTTTAACATCAACAGTCGCTACAGCCATTTAGCTCCATCGCAATCCGGATCTTTGCCGTGCGGACTTTCTTTCCCATGCAACCATGGAACATGACACACAACACGCTCGCAGTTTTGGCAATAAAAAGGCTCAGGGCGCGAAGCACCGCTGGTCGCTTTGCTTCAAGGCGGCGG